>NW_013666685.1:316628-320621 GCF_000517525.1 Limulus polyphemus
TATATATATATATATATATATATATATATATAATTTGGTAGATTTGATAGTACAATATACCAGCACCAGTTGATGAAGGAACCATCCTTCAAATGTCCATGAACTAATGGTCTTTGTAATGCACTAAGTGCAATATAACTTCCTCTTATTAATATGAAAAATAACCTTCATTGAAGAGTTGCATCCTTAAAGCACACTCGTGTCATTCGTTAATTTGCGTTGTATTTTACAACAACAATAAGAGAACTAGTCTTTAGAAAAGACTCAGTATTTTTCAAGTTTCCGTTAACGGTCTGATGAGGTTTTGTGTCTTTTGTTGTCCAACAAAGCCGATTGTGGGCGTACATTATTAAAAGTGCATAGACGCCATAGTGTGGGAAGTACACTTCAGATCTGCTATGCTTTTGCGCTACACTGGTTAAGCACATAAAATCATTATCGTTGTAACAACATCCTTTTTTTTTTCCAAGTCAAATATTCTGCTTATCAACGTTCCTGAAGTTTAGATAACTGCTTGTAACATTCCTGAAAAATAAGTAGAGATACGATTAACTTCTGTAAGTACTGGAAAAAAAAAATTAATAAAATCAGCAATATATTGAACTCACTTCTTAAGATTACATATATAAAACTTATGTTGAAGTTTATCCTTTAACACACTTCTTAAGATTACATATATAAAACTTATGTTGAAGTTTATCCTTTAACACACTTCTTAATATTACATATATAAAACTTAAGTTGAAGTTTATTCTTTAACACACTTCTTAATATTACATGTATAAAACTTAAGTTGAAGTTTATCCTTTAACACACTTCTTAATATTACATATAGAAAACTTAGGTTGAAGTTTATCCTTTAACACACTTCAAACTTGATAAAAGAATTTATAAAACAATATGAGAAATTCGTACATCTTATGATTTAAAAAAATCTCCGTCATTTACCGGAATAACGTGTCAACCACAATATAATGACGAATCAAGGTTTATTCTACGCTAATTACTTACTAAAACAAGAACAAAGTCTTACAATAATTATCCTGCTGTACCAAAAAGAAAAAACAAAAAAACAGGGATTCATCTTGCTGCGTGATATGCTAAGTTTAATTATAATTATTAGAACTTATGAGTGAAAGTAAAAGAGAATGTAATAATATGTCAACCACACTATATCTGCTTTAACCAGTGCTGACGAGGCCTTTCGTCCAATACTAAGGCTCATCTGATCGGACGGGATACAACAGTCATAGTAGTGGTCGAGACACTATTTATCTCATCAATAACAACTGTTTCGGTGTTAATGAGACTAAGAAGGTGAAGTGTAATTTAATTGTAATTATATAGAATATCACTAATTCTGAGAAACAATATACATACCTTACACTCCATGAAAAAATGGCAGTAAACACAGTCAGTAAATGTCCTCACTGTCCTCGTATTTGTTTTACTGTGAGGACTCGACTCGTCATATCCGTGACCCTTACGTCAACAATTCAGATAAAAATTGCATCATTCGCACAGATGCCAAGTTACGCTGCACGAAGTCTCTAACTTCCGCTCGCCATAATCAGTAGAACAGCCGAAACTGCTGAGACGAGTCCTCGTTGCCTTTGTTTAAGACTAGAAGTCAACGTTCCCCAATACATCAGCCGTTAAACATTCTCACGGTCACTTGTCAGGAAAGGGACCGTTGATTGTTTTAATGCCGACTCTCGAGTAAAGTTACTCGGGAGCTATCTACGCTAGCCGTCCCTAATTTATAGGTAATAAGACTAGAGGGAAGGCAGTTAGTTAACACCACCAACCGTCAACTCTTGATCTACTATTTTCCACCTTGGGAGTTGGATTCACCGTCACGTTACAACGCTCCCACGGCTAAAACGGCGAGCATGTTAGGTGACGGAATTCGAACCTGCGACCAGCAGATTGCGAGTCGAGTGCCCCAATCATTAGGCCATTCCAGACCCAGGACTGTGCGCAGATCGAATATAAACTCTATACGTAATTTAACTTTTGGAACACATTTCTTTATGTTACATCGATCACCTGACAAATGTGGAAACAGCAAACAACTTCTGCTGTGAATAAACGTTAAATAGAGTTTATATGTCTGTTATCGAAAGAGAGAATTATAATTCAACATCTGGATAAACGCAAAAACTAAATCACATAATGTATGTACCTATGTATGGAAACAACCAACTGGTTTACCGCCGACACTGCAAAACAAAAATTAAAACGATTAAGACTTCATAGGGATTGCCACTCTATGGCTTAGCGGTGCGTTTGTGGACCTATGACATTAAAAATCGGGTTTTGATACCCGCGGAGAGCAGAGCACTATCAGCCCTTCGTGTAGCTTTGCGTTTAACAAGAAAATAAACAATTCTAAGTATTTCCTCGTGGGCTTGAGGTACACCCTAATAAAATATCATTTTAGTCATCGACAAAGTCAGCTCATTATTTTAGTGTATGCCTATAAACTTAATACTATTAATATTATCAATACAGAGTTAGAAATCAGGATATGCAAACAAAAAACACATTTAATAACATTGAGGGTAATTATTCTTGTTTAATTCAGTGTGCATGGCGAGCCCCGAAACACTATAAGAAATGTTTATTCGTTCTTAATAAAGATTGCTATCTATACTGGTGAAATAGGAAGATGACGAATTGCAAAACTAAAAAACGCAAATCTTCGTCAGGTAGTGACATTAATTAAATATTCTTTAAAATAAACGTTATGCGCTTTATAGGAACACTTAGAAAAGTAAAATAAATTTCTTTCTAGTTTAGCATTTTAAAACACAACCTCCAAACAAATTCTGGAAGATGAGGCTCATATTACAGCCTCCAAACCAACTGAAGGGATGAAGCTCATATAACGTAGCGTCCAAACTAACTCGGGAAGATGAGGCTCATTAAACTTTCCTGAGAAAATTACCGTATTGGCCCGATTATAAAGCGATGTTTTTGATTAATAATTAAGCTGTAAAATTCATAATCGCCTTATAATCGCGGCCGACCACAGGCCCCTTACACCAACTCTAGCCTGTCCCATTCTTGGATGTCCAGATAGCATCCATCTACGCTTGTGCACCAGATGTTCGCTCAAGGTCATGGCTAATTCTTGCAACTAATCCACCTGCAGGCCTTCAGTTATACTACTGACTTTGTGGACCTAATGACACTATTTTTCCCCCACGGTTTCTGAAAATGGGGTCGCCTTATATTCGAGATCGCCCTACTATCGGGCAAATACGGTATTACCCACCACCTAAAACTTAAGATGGCACGATGTTGTTAAATGTCGCTCAAATTGTAAAATCGCGCTAATGCAGGATATGAATGCATAAGGTGAAGCTTTCATTTCACTCTTGGGTTTCGACTGTTTGACTGAAGCCTTCTACTGGCACATTGTGTGTAACGTCCTCAACTAATTGTGAGATTGTTATGGCTTGGCTAGCTTAAATATTTTAAAGATATTTGGGTTCATCCATTTTACCAAACATTTATATTCGTTGTTCCGATAACTCGAGTGATAAAACACTATAACTGAAACTTCAATCTAATGTATCTATTCTATCTGATACAGTTAAGATATTTCTTAATCACCATCAAATTATTAAAATAGTTCATAGACAAACTCTACTTTCTTAAACACCAACAGAGAAACTTACCGTATAGTAATCTCTACTGTAGAGCAAAGACAAGAAAGCTGGAAAAATTGGTTCAATAAAACATCGACAGGTGGAGACACCAACCACTGCCATATCATTCGCTATTTTAAAATAAAATGGCGAAAAACTTTAAAATCTTGAAAACTTCATTGAAATATTAATATATTTTTGTCTTCTGAAATGCGCTTGTCTTTTGATGATTATTCGTATTACAATACGTTTATTTAATATATAACTAACAACACATTAGTTTGATTTTAATATTTAGATTTAAAACTTTCTCTTTCTCTCTCTCCATACACACATA
>NW_013666685.1:321172-327752 GCF_000517525.1 Limulus polyphemus
TATGCATACTTTATTTCACACATAATTTACTTTAAAACTACTTTATTTTACACCTACTTTATTTCACACTTCTATATTCTACAATACAGAAATGATGTCACAATTATTTTATTACTTTACTAATCCCTCTATACAACCTCAGTATGTATTGGTACTTTGAGTACTTCTTGAGAGACCACGTTCAAAGTTATTCCTCCTTTCTGAACTAAAATAAAAAGATTTCTTGGTGATCTAGCTCTTGAACACCCAACATAGAACTGGCCATGTGAAAAGCAAGGGGGTTTTCAGATGTAGCCCTGACCTTGTGCTTTTGTTGCCATTTTAATAAAAGAACTCAAAATTTTCCACATACAAAAAATAAGAAAAATTTCAAGAAAAACAGGTCAAAATAAAAAATTTTAGGAATAAATATTGGTCCAAGACTGTGGAGTTATTAGCTAAACAAACACATTTTTGCTGTGAGCATGGCCCAGGTTGGGTGTAGTCGGGAAATAACCACTCTGTGACGTGCCCTTTTGTTTAATGTATCATCCTACCAAGTTTGGTTAAGATTGATCCAAAGACCACGGAGTACTTCGCGGACAAACTAACAGACAAACAATTTTTTTAACTTTTCTAAATATAGATATATATTTACCTTATGCCGAATGCCTAATCAGTATCCACAATAGCTGTGAATCATTCTGTCCAGTACAGTTTGCCAGGTTTCTATATACGAAAATAATATATAATTTTATGGGTCACATACATATGCAATGTCATCGTGCTTACCTAATTTGGATATGTTTAAATCTCTTCTATATCTTAGCATATTCTGGAGTTTTGTATTTATATATTAGAATTGATGTATTCTAATTTATTTCCTGCCGGTAATTCGTACTGACGGTACAAAATCTTCTAGCGATTAGAAAGTGGAAAGAGGTTTACAACTTGCAAATTACATTTTCTGTATCATCTTTTATTATGTAATTTACATATTATGTAAGTAGTTTTAGTAACTTCACCTATTTCAAGAACGTCCTTAATATTTAGGACAGTATAACACACCACCTTAGAAAATAAATGAATATATATATAATTCTCCAGTTGTGAAAATCTTTACACTCGAGTTCCTGTTTCATACTTCCAATTAGTATACTCAAACTATGTATATATATGTATGTGTTTTTGTTTGTGAACATAAATATGTAATTCATGTATAAGTACATGTATGTATTACTACTTAATAGCTGTACGTGACTCTACAGGATGTTTTATTATAAAACACACCATTAAATCCGTATGTACATATCGAGTTTACATTTTAACGTGTCTGCCACCGTTTTCGACAATTATATACTACTTGACAGTTACAGCCTAACAGCTACTTATCAGACGGAAATTACTTCCCAGTGGTAGTTGTTTCTCCTGCAAGGGTATTCATATATCTAGGTTGAATTTTTAATAACGTGTAAACTTGATATATCCACAGAAACTAAGTGGTTTATCTAATTATGATACACTGTATTATTTTGTGTGGTTACCGTCTTCTTTATTAATCACATAAAACTAGTATTATATGACTAGTTGCTTTTTATTAAGTTACAACACATCACTATCCTCTATTTCAGGAGGACTTTTATAATCAACATTAAGATATCCCTATTAATATTAATTGTCTGAATTATCAGAGAGATTTATCATAGTGAAGTACCAATGATTATGCTTCACAGACTTAAATAATACGTTCAGATTAATTAGTATTACCGGAAAGTATGCGATAAATAAACCTTTAATTGAACTAATACTACACAGAGAAAAATTCGTTTTCCTCTAGAAAATAAATTCAGTCAAATTGCTAGACTTTGAAATCAAATTTGACGTATGCATTTAAAAGTAGGTCCTTTATCTAATATAATTAACAACACATGGTCGCAAGGGAGAAGATATTAGTTACGAAAAAATTCCACAGAGAGCATTCTTATTCAATATTTTTTGTTTTATACTTTAGAATAATACGTATTTTTATCACTTAGCACATGTTCAGATTTGTTTCGCGAAACAAAACTGTATTAATGAAGCTGATTGTAAATAATATGTACCAACTTAAAAGCTGCCATATATACAGCCATACACTCTATGCCCTTTGAGCTTTCTATATTACATTTTTTTTTTGTTCTGACAATAAAACTCGTCCCTGTAACTGTCTCTTCGGGTAAAAGTTACCCAAAACAAATACCTGTAACTGTCTCTTCGGATAAAAGTTAACACATAACAAATACTTGTAACGTATTTGAAATGTATAAATGAAAGAAAATGGTTTTAGAAATTCTTAATTTACTGACAATAATAGAATATATTATGTAACATTGCTACAACGGAGCTCTTGTAATATTTTCTGCGTCTATAATCGGCCTAGAGATTTAAAACACATAAATACAAGTTTACTACTTACCGTACGCAACTAACTTCCTTCTTACTCCTTCCTAACTTTAGAATGAAATTAGTGATAAAATTGAATTTATTTTGGCACACCTTTTGCTCATGCGCAAATGAAGAATTCCGGGTATAACAACGCAGGCAGTCTTCCATTTGGAACATGGACAACACTGCTTTATTTTAAATGCCAAAACCTAAATATCTACCACACTAGTGGGAAAGTAATTGGTTTATTATATAGGTTTCAAGCGATTGAGTTTTCGAAGTTAATCGTTAATTTCATTCTAATACGAAAATATTTGTGGATTGTGTATCGTGACGTAAAGTAAAAAAAAAAAAATTATAAAACATTCACTTAATAACCAAATCGTAACTAATACAGTGAAACAAGTTATCATTAATTTTCAATAAAATTCTGTAGTTCAGAGTTTATTAAACTATAAAAACAAACGACTAAACTTGAATATTTTGTATTTCACATATTTTAAAATACATACAAATATTATACACAGTACTGATTCCCGGTCTATGGAAGTGATCAGTTCACTTAATTATCATTTGGATATGTCGTCATCGAACATCCTCGCTCTTTCAGCCGTGTGGTAGTTATAATGTGGCAGTCAATCCCACTTTTCGTCAGTAAAACAGTAACCCAACAAGCAGCCTTCCCCCTAGTCTATCACTTCTAAATTAGGAATGGCTAGCACAGATAGCCCTTGAGCACAAAGTTCAATAAACAAATGAATAAAATCATTTGGATATTTGTTGTTGCTGTTGATTTTCATTATTATAGGTCCGATTTCCCCCCCCCCCTTATTTTTAGCACTAATTCAGCGTCTTCAGAAATAATATTTGAGTGGATACTCTCAAGCGATAGTTTAAATATCTCATCATATTTCAATATCTCTTGTAAACGACGTGATCTTCTTACAACGACGTTACTGTTAAAACGTAAAGTTTTATTTTAAAATGATGAAAGTAGCATACGATTCGAAATATGTTTCATTCCAATAGATTGAACGGGGAGAAACTGAATTCTAGTAAGTGATAAATTGAAGCTAAGAAATGTGTTTTCTGATATCGTTTAAATTGTGAATATAGATTTATAGCATTTTTTATTACATTTATTACAGTAAATGAATATCAGTTTAATACGTGGATATAAATATTACCAAGAAGAAATTATATTATACTTACAAAAGTAACATGAAAATCGTGTTGTTGTTTTTTTCTACTTGTCGAAACACAGCTTCAAAGTTTCTTAAGCGAAAAACTGCACATTAACTTATCTACACTAGGCTTAGCGCAGAGATCGAGCCCCGATTTCTAGCGTCAGAAGTCATGAAGCTTATCGTTGAGCAAACGAGAGTTAAGCTTGAAATAATCTTTATTGTTTGTTATTCTTTATAATTCGACACGTTCTTATTTAATACCCACAATCATATTAAACCATTAGAAAGTTCTTCCTCACCATAACTTCTCCATATAATTTCCCAGTCCGGATTTTACCTTATACAGGAAACCTAACAACGAATCCCACTACTAGGGGCCAAAACACATTTATATTTTATTTTTACTAAAAGTAGCCTAAAAAGTTAATGGTTAATAAATATGCTATTACATGCTACTTATCTAAACGTATGTCTGAAATATCAAAATGATATATAATATGAGACAACCCCGTAGGGGCCCATTTCCTCACTAATCAATTGCATGAGACTAAAACAAAGACCTCAATTTTTCTCAGTTTCTAATCCTATACGTTAAGCCTCAATTCACTATAAGATGCCTACGACCACAATAATATTAGAAACAATTTGAGTGAGAGTTGGGCTCCATTGATTTACCAGCGAAACCAGAACATGAACAATGTGCTTAAGCTGTCTTGCTAATAACAAAACCTACTGATTTTTTTTCTGTAGTAATTTTGTGCTAAAACAAGTATTTTTCATGTTATATGATTTGTTGATTCTATTACGTGTAACTGATTTTTTTTTTTTTTTTTGGCTTCCAGAAACACCGTTACCAACCACATGACAAATAAAGGTGGAATATGCGAGAACTGTTGCTTAGTTATCTTAGAAATTCTGCTCACGAGTCCATAATTTGAGAAAAGTCAAACATGATTAATACCTTATCTTAGAAGTCTGGTCTACATTTATTCACTGCTTCCATCTCCAAGAGTCTCTGCAATTAGAACTCATATGTCTATAATTACATTTAAACTGTCTTTTCACAGTTGACAATTATCTTTACACTGTAGTGAGTCGCATACCATAATGTTTCATTGTTAACACTAAAAACAAATATGCAGATCATTGTGTTTGATAGTTCTGATCATTTTCAGCATTCCGTTAAGATTTCTTACCTGAAACTGGTGCTGCTAAAACATCGTAATAATCTAACATTGTTTTGTGTTTTTAGTTTTTCTTCCCGATTTCTTATTCGCCTGTTTTGTCTAAAGAAAAGTCTATTTTTTAATTATTGATAATTACACTTATACTTGGTTTTTCTGCCAGGATACGATAGCAAGTACCGGTGAAGAGACACTGACATTTGTCTTTTGGCCACAATTTATTTTGATATCGTATTGTTTAATGTCGACGTGTTTACATTTCTTTTGTTTTCCTCGGGTCTTTCCACCGGCAAATACTCTAATTTATCTTACATTAATTATAGATTTCGATAAGGGTGATATGTAACTTACCATATCACTTCTATTTTATGTCTTTATAAAGCTTAGATTAGTTAGTTTGTTTGTTATAGAGCAAGGTCACATTGGGCCATCTGCCGTGTCCATCGCGGAGAATCGAACTCCGGATTTTAGCGTTTTAAGTCCGTAAACTTATTGCTGACCCATCGGAGGACCCTTTATAAAGCATGGATCAAGTCGGCAGATCAATGAAGTCCATCTTTACGAAGAGTAAGGAACTCTTGTTGATTCAATTGTATTGTCATTTTACGCCCTACTATACTATACTGCAGTACAGAAATCCAAAAAGGTGAAGCCGGAATTGGCACCGACGAAGACAAATCGTTATTTCTTTATAACTTGATTTAATTTACCTCTTCGAACTTCATATACAGGTTTACATTTTTGTTATTTGAACTTTGAATTGTTAGAACATTAATCATTATTTTATTATAATGGAACCGATATATATATATATACACATCCTGCTTTTGTCTGAGTAACAATTATACCTTCTTTACGTGTCTTACAAAATCTTTGTTCAAAACCCCATAGCAGTTAACAATTCAGCTAGTACACAAACCAAATCATAAAGTAATAAATTGAGTTGTTATATAAATCCGTGTTCGAAAATATATTAATCCCTGTTTACACATTGAGAAAATGACATAATTATGTGAACAAAAAAGAAAGAGTAATCAGGTTTCCCGAATAAATCTTTCATAGAAACATTAAACTTCAAAACTTCTTAAAGGCAAATAATAAGAAAACGGCGAAAAACAGAGAAGCGAAATAGGTGAAGTGGAGCAATTTGTCTGTTTCTTGTTAAGTACAAAACTACACAATAGGCTATCTACACTGTGCCCACCACAGGTATCGATACCGGGTTTTTAGCGTCATAAGCCTTCAGACTTACCGCTGAATCACTAGGGGGGGGGGGGAGGCAAAGGGATAGTAATTTAACAAATAATTTCCTAATCATTTTAAAGACTTTTAAATCTGGTACTTATATTTATAACCCTGACTGAACAACATCTTTGAAATCCAATGTAAGTAACTAGCATAGCGGGATCTTGAAATACGACTAACATCGTTACATAGTTTAAGTTTGGGAACAACTTTTGAAGGCATTTTGTTTCAATAATTTTTAGGTGAAAAAATATACTGTTGGCCGCAGATGCTCCAAGTCAGTTGGTTTCCCTTCAGCAATTCAAAATTAGTGACAGTGGCAGATAGCCTTAGTTGACGTTGAATATAAAAGTTTGTTTACCTTAAGAGTTATTATTTAGTTTATTTAGTGATTTAATATTAAATGATTGTGTAGTTTTCAAAACAAGAATGTTAAAATCATTTATTTTAAAAGTGACAGTTATGGCAAGTTTCATTACATAACTCTGTACGAGTCGTATGGTGTGTGTGTGTGTGTGTGTGTGTGTGTGTGTGTGTGTGTGTGTGTGTGTGTGTGTGTGT
>NW_013666685.1:327869-335691 GCF_000517525.1 Limulus polyphemus
AAATTAGGGACGGCTAGCGCAGATAGCCCTCGTGTAGCTTTGCGCGAAATTCCAAAACAAACAAACAAGCTTCTAAGTTTTCGTTATGTGTCATACTGCTGTTACTAAAGGTTTACATATTTCTGTCACGTGTTATAAATACATCCAGATATAGAGAGCAAGTAAGTTAGTTTTATATATGATATTTAAATCAACTTTAAATTAAGTTGCTTAATATATTTTTTGTTTGTTTGTTTTTGAATTTCGCGCAAAGTTACACGTTCCTAATTTAGCAGTGTAATATTGGAGGGAAGGCAGCTAGTCATTACCACCCACCGCCAACTCTTGGGCTAATCTTTTACCAACGAATAGTGGGATTGACCGTCACATTATAAAGCCTCCACGGAGAGTATGTTTGGTGTGACGGGGATTCGAACCCGCAACCCGTAGATTGCGAGTCGAGCACCCTAACCATCTGGCCATGCCAGGCCGTTGTTTAATAGAACTTTTGATAGCTCCCCTTTGGTTCGGCGACAGATCTGAGGGCTTATAACGCAAAAAAGCGGGTTTTAATACCCATAATGGACACAACACAGTTAGCCTAGTGTGTAGCTTTGTGCTCAGTAACGAAAAAACAAAAACTATGCTGGTTTGATGTGTTCTTGTTTGATTAATAACAACCAAAATTCTAGATATTTAAATACAACACTGGAATATATTTTTGTTCTGTTTAATAAAGCAATTATATATCAAGGTAATAGTCAAAATAAACATTTTATTTAGAACATTTCAAACACACACACAACTTTCTGCAATCTGAATTATGTTTCTGTAAAAACTCCTTCTTTGACATTTTCTGTATATTAACTTTTTAAAGTATTTTAAAGTGCAACATTATTATTATGTTGTTGTTGTTAAGCGCCACATAATAACCATCTTTATTATCATTATAGTCCGGATTAATTTGATTGGCCAGTTTTCTTCGCATCACACGAAGAGAGAGAGAGAGAGAAAAAAATAATAGAGACGGGTTCTATTTTAGTGAAACGAAAATTTCTCAAAACTACGTCGCTCGCTGCTGGTGTGGATGCTCCTTCTCTACTGTGCTTCTAAATTATTCTCTCGCAAGCAGTGTGGACAAGGTTTTGCACTAAAAAAGCTTTCAAGCCTCGTAAGCTTGAGACACTTAACCATAACCTGCATATAGTACTAATCTATCCACTATGACATGATATTAAATCTA
Source organism: Limulus polyphemus (assembly GCF_000517525.1). Taxonomy (NCBI): domain Eukaryota; kingdom Metazoa; phylum Arthropoda; class Merostomata; order Xiphosura; family Limulidae; genus Limulus; species Limulus polyphemus. The sequence goes on from NW_013666685.1 coordinate 329,092, forward strand.
TATCAATAGATGTTTTGTGTAGGCTTAAGTCTGACAATATATTCTAACTGCTATGCAAAAAAAAAAAATTGTATCAAAATTTAATATGAGCGTTATACCTCCTTAGCCAGAAAAAAACAAAAAAACTTTTTCAAATATTCAAGATATAATCATGCAGTAGAAACTTTGCTAGCGAATCAGAAAACTACATTTTACTGCTGAAAAGTAAACAAATAACGGGATTGGCTGTCACTTTTATAACGTTCCGACAGCTGAAGGTACAGAACGTATTCAGCGACATCACATCTCTAACACCAGACCCCCTCTATTTGCAGCTTGACACACTAACCACATTCGGTCTACTAAAGCTGTTTTTGTTGATTTTTAGCGCAAAGATACACAATGGGCTATCTGCGTTCCGTCCACCTCAAGAATCGAACTCCTGATTTTAGCATCGTAGACTTATCGCTGAAATACCGAGGAATAGGTCTACTAAGATGCGACTTTATACAAATAATTAATAAGGTTTTTGCCTTTATTTCTTATACCACTCTAAGAAGAATGTGTTTTAATCTTAAAGTTGAAAACAATACACTTAGTTTGTGCAATACTTCAATTTCAACGTAATACTGAAAACGTGTTTTAAAAGCTATATTGTTAAGGGTAATTTTAGAAAGTTCATGGGAAAGCTTATACTGATTTTTTTTTTTTTTTAAATCAGATTTGATGTGCAATGAGAACTTTAATTTATAATCCAAGATTTTATAAAGTGTAGTATCATCATCATTGTTATCTATTACGTACAGTTATCTTTTACATGATATATTGAGTTTCCTTTCATCTTTAAGTGCTGATAATGTCTTAACATTCAATAAGCGAATTACTTACGCGTGTCCCCCGGTCGTAAAGCGGTAAGTCGCCGTATTTACAACGCTAAAATCATGGATTCGTTCCCCTCAGTAGGCACAGGAGATAACCCAACGTGGTTTTGCTATAAAAAAAACACACGTATATATAAAAGCGTTTATTATTGTTAGCGTGCCAAACTTGAAACTGAATGTATTTGGTTTGTGCCCCTTATCCGCAAAATCTCGCTCCATACTTTGGGACTGTGGGAGCATTAAATGAGTAACATTCAAATCACACTTGTGTGGCTATACGCGAAATTCAATAAAACTAATAAAATAAGCATTATTACTATTTTTATACAGAAACTGAAAACTTATTTTTTCATCATGATTTTTCCATTCTAATTTTCAGCCTTTCCATTTTCTCCACCCAAGCATCCCGACACACGAACAGATCAGTACTGCTCCGAGTACACTGGTCCACACGATCTCTTCATCTAGTAAAGTCACTTGAAAAACAAAAGCTATAACAACATCAAATGTCCTTGAAATTGAAACAAGTCCCGCTTCTTCCAGTTTTAAAGCAGCAGTCTGAAAGAACTGAGCAAATGTAATCAAAACCCCCATTAATGAAAGCAACCAGCCCTCTTTTCCACATGATGGAAATGACCAGTCTCTAATTATGGTTAAAATGACCGAGTTAATAACAATGAGTAAGACCGAAAAGGTCAAGTTGATGGTAGCATAGTTAGTTGACCTTAATTTTCGCACAGTAATCATAACGAAAGAGATGGCCAAACAGCTGCCAAAAGCTAAGAAAGAGCCAACAAGTATGTTGTTAGCCTCATTGTTTTTCTGAATCTCGCCAAAAATAAAAGTTGGTTTGGTTATTAGAAGAATCCCCGTCATTGTGGTGGCCACAGTCGCTACATGAAACCAGCCACAAGGCTCTTTAAGAAACAAGCATGCAAAGATATTAACAAAAACAGGCGTGCTTGAAATAATAATAGTGGCATCAGCCAAAGGAATGTAACGAAAAGAGTAACAGGAGAGGTTGCAAGCAAGCACTCCACTTACTGCTCGAACCAGGAGGACACATCTCTCTGCTGGAACTCCGCAGAGAGGTTGTCGTGTTTGGATAATAACACTGCTGAAGACAGATGTTTGTATCACACACATGCAAATAAGAATTTCTAGAGGGTTCATACAGGGAATTAGTTTAACTATAAGGGAACAACTAGCGAAACAAATCCCCGAGAAGAGTGAACAGAGAATACCTAAACCAGGTAGCTCCAAGAATCTCTGCCAACGTTTTGTGGTTGTTTCCAAAGTCAGAAGAGGGCGTCGCTCAGATAGGTTAGCATTGTTCACTCGATCAGCATTTAACCTTCCAGACGATGGAGAATCACTGACTTCTGAAACATAACAAAAATATGGAATAAATTTAAGGTCATCATCACATCATTCTAATCTCATCTGTATGTCGTTTAGTAAAATAATTTGATTGTTTGTGTCTATATTGTGCCATTAAATAAATGTTCAGTTACATTGTGTATAACGCAAAAATATATTAAGTTTCGGCGTGAGGAAACTATCAAAGTAAGTTTTAAAATGTTTTTAAATTTTCACACTTAGCTGAACCAGTTTATTAATAAACATACATGCATACAGTAGTGAAAGTAATTAATGGAAACGTCCAGATATTCACACTTAGGAATTACAAATAAACTGCAACTGAATGGTTAATTTATCATTAGTACTGTTACGACAGCGGAAGTCACGCCACGCTGGGAGCATGCGCACTGGAGTTTCTAGGAGGATCGTGACTTATTGAGGAACTCCGCGAATATCAGAGTGTTTGCCAGGCGCTCTCTTTTTTAGTATATAAGCCCGGCAAATAAAGCCAGTGATAGAAGAGATATAGACAGATTGAAAAGATAGATAATTGAGTCAAGCGAACAGTAGGCACCGTAAGTAAAATGTGTGAATCACTGCGATTTATAGCGTGTGTTATAAAGGTTGTTAAGTTTAAAGTGACTGTGGAAATTCTGTGTATTACAAAAAGTTGTATCGAGAAAGAATAAACTAGTTTTAATCAAGAAGGGACTTGTCGATACTGAAGTTTCTCGGAAAGAATTTTTACCGGAAATCAAACAAGTAGATACGCAACAGTACAATAGACTTGCAGAAAATATAAAAGAGCGAACAGGTTGTATATAAACTAGTACTTTATATTTGCTTTAAACAGAGCATTACACGTTGTTTTTATACTATCATAAGTTTAACAATGTATGATGGTGAAATATTGTTGAAATGTTCTGTACTACTCCAAACCTTTCAGCCAAATTATGTTGCTCTTTGACCTATTAATTTTCCATATAAGCCTCTACAGCCTTAATAACATCGAAATTTGTGCAGGCCAAGCCATGGTTGTGAATCTTATATTGGCCTTTTTTTCGTTCCATGTATCGTTTAATTACATTTGTTATAAGCTTTAGATCACTGTCTTGCCGGAAATTGAATCCCTAACCAACACATCTTGTTCCTGAGGGAATGGCAAGATAGATAAAAAATGTGCTTGTATTTATTAGTGGTCAATGTACTATCGGGGTTTTTTTTTTTTGGTTTTTTTTTTTAAAGCTCCAATGCCATTGGCTGAGATGCAGCCCACATTTGCATTGGTCTCTATCCATGCTTCACTTTTGATGTTGTACGCTGACAATGAAACTCTACTGTTGCACAGAATGCTCAACTGTTGATGTCATACGTTAACAACGATACCATTCTTATTTCTGCTATCAAATAAACCATCGTTGATTGTTGCCAAATAACGTAAATGTGGTGGAGTGAACGTCTTTTCCAAGCTGGCGAATAATTCCCAAGGGACTTTCAAGAATTAGAAAGCGTATATTAAAAGCTTGGAAAAGGCGTTCACACTATAAAAATTGTTGTTGTAACAATTGACTTGTATTAATGGTGATCCGACCACTACTGTGTTTGTTGTGTCCCAACCGGTCTGATGAGATTGGATTGAGCGAAACCCGTCGTTAGCAATGGATATGGCAAATAAAAGTGTAATTGGAATACTAAACCCGAAAATTTAGACACGGGAGCTATAATACTAATAATAATAATTGGAGAAATTATTCAGATCTGAAATTCACAGAAAAAAAAAAACGACCAGAGAAATATATATGTTGTCCCTTGGACATGCAACGACTGCTGCCTTAAACGAAGCGACTTTTTTTCTCTCATTCGCACAAAATTCATTTGAACAAATGATCAAAATTGTTACGTTTGGATGGGAAAGTAGAAAAGGTTTGTTTGTTTAAAGTTAAGCACAATACTACAAATCAGGCTATCTGTGCTCTGCCCACCACGGATATCGAAACCGGGTTTCTAGCGTTGTAAGTCCGTACACATACCTCTGTGCCCCTTGGGGGCAGTAGAAAAGGATTAGTCAAATTTAAATTGCTCAAATTGTTTAACGTTCGTGAAATATATTTCCCATCGAGCAGCTAACTCGTACTGATTGCCGTAATTTTTGTTTTCAGAATCTGGGTTTCTACCAGTAATTATGACTCTGAAAACAATACAGTTCCTGATCCAAATTCCGAAAATAAGAATAACAACAGTCATGTGATCAAAGACAGCCAATGAATCAGACTGTCATAATTGTTATCTTCAGAATATGAATGCTAGACACAGACATTTCTTTAAAACGTTAATTTACACGACATGACGGGTTTAAGACAAAAAATGTAGTTCCTGCTTAACGGAAAAGGATATACTTCTATTCTGCATTATGTAGGCGGCCTATGCCCTAGGCTCTCGTAAGTCGTTAACTTTGATCCCTAAACAATAATATATCTATGATGCAGAATCTCGTAAATAGCACATGTTGGCCATAAATACCAATATTAAAGATAAATCTGAATTTTAGAACTTGTAACTTGGAAATTAAAATAACTGATACAGAGTTTGAGCTCCCCAGTGGCACAGCGGTATGTTTGCCGACTTACAACGCTAGAAACCGGGTTTCGATACCCATTGTGGACAGAGCACAGATAGCCCATTTTTTGGTTTTGTGCTTAATTACAAACAAAAAACAGAGTTCGAAATTAACCATTTTTTTTATATCCTAAAATTGTAATAGTCTTATATCAAATAAAAATTTCAAATCTGGATATTTTCGTAAAATATTTATTCATCTTAAATATCAGATCTGAACACATCTTTGCGACCTGAATGTATGAATATTTTGCATCAAAAAGGGCTATTAAATACTCTTCCCAAAAGCAATCACTTTTTGTTGGTGCAATACTACCTATGAAACGCCGAACAAAATCAAAATGTAGAATTGATATATGCTGCTCTATCGCAACCTTATACCAGTCACGGCTGTCATGTCATTGCTGATTTTCAAAATAGAATTGGTCGAATTAGATTTTTTTGTAGGAATTCGATAGGCAGGTAAGAAGAAAATCACATTTTTCTTCCATTCTAAATACATATATTATTTTATTTAACACATAAAGCAGATTTTAATTAGGAGGTGTTTGTGGTACCTATAATTTCAATGTTATTTTCATGATCAATTGCTGTAATTCCATAACTTGTACATTTAGTATCTAAATGAATTCACTGTTTGAAGAAAACTTGATATCACATGGTATGTATTCATGATTAGGGGTGGTGCATGTAAGAGGCTTAGGAAGACTTGGCCTCCCGAAATAAAATATCATTCACGGGACATTATTCTTTCCAACTCAAAAATATTATGCAGTATATGTAAAGACAGATTGAAAGAGGTGTATGTGGGTGATCGAGGAGATTATTTATTTAGGAACATGAACCGATTCTTCCCATCTGTGCAACTTCCCACACAGTGACAGAATAGTATAACTAAACAAATTACTCAGGTGCTACCTATGCCTTGTATGATGTGTCCAATACACATACGATCAGCAAGGACTTTATTCAGTCTTACCGTATTGTTATTCCAACCATCACTTTGCCCAATTAACATAAACTTTGTTCTGGAATGTGAAAAGTATAGTTGTATGCATTGATTATTCAAATAATCTTTCAAAATGTTGATAATTTCACCATTTACCTTTCTTTCCTCATGTAAAAATACGTTAAGAGATTTTAACCTGTTCCCGTAAGGTAACACATTCCTGGTTCATCCTAATAGCCCTTCTTTGAACCCTCTCTATGTCAATACCCTTTCTTATACAAAAAAAACAAACAGTACTCACAACCAATGTTTCCTCTAATTTTTTCAATTCATGTGCGGAATGAATTTTTTCACTTGCATCAGTATCAAGGCAATATTCGGATATGCATTACTAGTTTGTTTGTTTTTTTGTTGTTGTTGGGCTTGTTTTTTTTTGGGGGGGGGGGATTTTTAAACCAACAACCATATTGAATCATCAGGCCACTTTGCAATGCTACCGGTTGGTTATTTGGACTTTAGTCCTATTGACTGCCAGGGTCATTAAGGCGGTCAACGTGTTGAGACTCACCATTACTGAGGATGTGCGATGATGGAATAATTCAGAGTGCGACATTTGATTGGTTGAACACTGCTGCAAACTTCTTGCTATAAAACGTAAAAATACCATAGAAACTGACAAATATTTGTCAGTGACCTACGACTTATTCTTTCAAAATGTTGTTAGTTCGTTTGTAATTAAGCACAAAGCTACACAATGAGCTATCTGTGCTCTACCCACCACGGGTATCGAGACCCGGATTCTAGCGTTGCAAG
>NW_013666685.1:336649-342166 GCF_000517525.1 Limulus polyphemus
AAGCCGAAAGTTCACATCACAACAATCAAACGACTAGCCAAGGGCGGTGTCCTGGTCAAAGGGTCAGAGGCCGCTGACCTCAGCCAATTTCTGAAGACATGGCCCCAAGACGCATTTGAACCCGGAAACATAACGATACACAAACAAAATAACGGATACAACGGAAACAAAATAAACCACAAGTCTTTCGTGATAAAAGACATACACACTAGCATCACAAACGAAGAAATAGAAACAGAGCTCACACAGAAAAACATACTAGCAACTAAAGTTGAGCGGATCTTCTCAAACAAAACACAGAAACTAACTAACCTCATAAAAGTACAAGTAACACAAGACATACAAAACATAATATTAAATGGTATCACACTTTGGTACAGAAAATACACAGTAGAACCCACCAAAATACCAGCGGTAGTAGTAGGGTGTGGGGGCGATCACAGAAACAGCGAATGCCCACGAAATAACCCACAACCTTACTGCTGCAATTGCCAACAACAACACACGGCAAACTATAAAGGATGCCTGAAATATAAAACTATTGTAACAAGAATAAACAATATGCAGAACAACACACACACCCAAGCTCAAAATTATGAACCATACAGCACACAAAGAAAAACACCATTGCTTCCTACACCAAACCTTCAACAAAATGGCAATACAAACAAACAGTCTACAGTACAGACATTCGCACAAGCATTAAAAACCCACACCATATCGGAAACAACTACACTAGCACAAGAAGAGAAAATAAACACACAAACCAAAGAAAAAACAGAACAAAAGAAGTCACCTATAGATACATCTCCTAAAACAGAGGAATTCATAAACAAAGCAGTAGAGACAATCCGTGTTAATTTCTGTGGCATAGGTTTCCCTCAAAGTAGTCAGATAGGGTTCACTAACCGGAGGTTCAGAAAACATAGTTTTGGTATGTCGTGCTTTTCTCCGAGATGGTGCACATATAATTATCTCTATTTATCAACAACAAAGTCAAAACAAACACAAGGGCAAGCTTGTTATGATGGATATGGAATTCACTAGAGATGTGTCATCAGGCCTGTTGACAGGGGGGGGGGGCAAAGGAGGCAACGAATGAAACCTGGTTATGCTGTAAAACCCGCAAATCATCTTTAGGCTAAATCATCGTTTAATGATAAAAACCATAGTTTTGGCTTTTCTTTGCATATAGACGCTTGATACATTCAGAACGACTGAAATAATAATTTGAGTAATGATTAATATGTATTTGTTGCTTTATAGATTTAATAGATATTTGTTATTACTTTACGTTGTTGTTACGTTTTCACGCTTATACTGTGAGGTAAAAACGGCTGCTGCTATGATTTTGTCTGGTTTATGAGCTCGCTCCTGTCCTAGTTTAGGATCTTCTTTTTAATAAATTCTTCAAAATGTTAAAAAAGAGAGGGAGAAAGGGGGCACGGCGAAGATATTTGCCCCGGGGCCAGTGCTGGCTCTCGACGTTCCTGTGTGTCACGAAACATTTAATAAATGTTCTTACCATTTTGGTGTGCAATCTCTTGTAAGTAAACTAAAAGTAAAACAACCACAAAGAGTTAAAAGCTAAAACACTAACTTTAAACAATACAAAAGTTAACCACGTCTAATAAAAGTTATCCATTAGTAGAACTGAAAAAATAAAAGTTAAAGACAGCAAAGATTATAAGCTGAAGGTTGAAGTCATAAGTTCTAATCTAACGTTAGGGGAACTGGCTATATATACCAAAACACAATAACACAAAAAAGCCAGGTTTGCACACAACTACAAATTTCTCATGACACCTTCATCTACTATTGTCTGAGTACAAAAGAATGGCAGTTCCTAGTCATTATCCAACTCGCTGACAAACATATCACAATGCCACGAGTTATGTTGTCTAAGAACAAAAACATGGCAGTTCCTAGTCATTATTCAATCCGCTGACAAACATCTCACAATGTTCGAGTTATGTTTTCTATAAGAAAACACGTCTAATTGAAAATTAGTGAATTCACATACCACGTGCACCAGAGAAAGGAAAAGTTAAGTGGCTTACTTCGGTGACTATGCATCCATGCTGAACTGAAAGAAAATACAGAAATTCAAGGTTGTTGTTGTCACAGATCTTCAGCCAGTGAGCGCAATTTTGGAGTGTCATCACTCGTCAGTGAACGTTGTTAGACAGAAATGCTTCTGTCTACATGTTCTGAGGATCCACTGGATCATAGCAAGATAATGGCTACTCTTCTAGGCAGCATCATAACATTTTTAAAAGAACTATATTCATCACTCTTCTTGGGAACAAATTACTGAAAACAGTACCTGATGATAACTGGGCTAGTTAACAAACACTTCATATTTTCATAGATATCTCCCATTATATCTCGGGACATCTAGGTTGATTAGTACCAGCATTACCTGTCTTTGCTGCCCTATGCTCCTGAAAGTAACCAATAGCTGGAATTTCCTCTAGCCATCTGTTAGACTCTCAATCTTGAGGGCAGATCAGTAATGCTGAAATAGCTCTCACAAAGGCTGACAAACATTCTTAGTCCAAGAGAGAGCCTGTATTAGTTTTTGCTATATTTTCAGATCATGTTTTCATCTCAACCAAAAGTTCCTCCTCTTCTCCATTAGTTCAACATGGTCTCAGGAAATGCCTTTCCACACGATCACGTTTCACAAACTTTAAAACGCCAAAAAATCAAAGAGAAAAAGAAACATATTCAAAGTACACTTTGCAATAAACAACTTCTTTGGTCAAGGAGCCAAAATTTAGCATAAATAACTTAGTCTGTTGTATTCAAGTACACTGATGATTAACAGCAAAGTATCATACCTGTAATCATACTTATCATGAAAACATTATACAGAAGATAAAACGAATACAGTCAGCTAAGTAAAAAAATAAGCACAACTAAGCAAATAAACAAAAAGTTTTAGTGCTAAAGTTTTACCCGTAACTGGTCAGCCTCTACAATGGTTGAGTACGTTAGATCAAAAAGATTGTGTAGGTTCACCACATAGTTGCAGTCCATATCAACATCTCAAGTCATGCTCTATCTGAAAACAATGCATCTTGAAAAAAGCACTGCAGCGTAATTTCAACTGCAAAAGGTTTCTTCGTAAGGCTTACGTGTCCAAAGCATACCACTGTTTTCTGCAGGCTTTCATAATCCATTTAGTGAATTAGAGCGTTGATTTCCCAGTACCCATTTCAACAGTGCAACCAAACAGAAATCCAGTAACTTGAGTCACTTGACCAGCATGTCTTCATATCGAATAGTAGGAATACCATTTCATTCTCTAGCTCATTGAGATATTCATCAAGAATAACGGTGATATCAAAGTATTAGTTCAAATCAAGGTTAGTACTGTACCTCACAATCATTAGGTAAATTATATGAATGATCATTCTCAGAACAAATACTCAAAGGAGATAACCTCTCTCCCCAAACTCATTCTTGTTCTAGTATTTATAATCCTCCTCAAATTGAGATCATGAGACAGAAACAAGACCAAGCAAGGATAAAATAAGCCTTATAGAACAATCCTTGCGGTATGTGCTCTTTGTCTATGCTAATGTATTAGTGCACGTTCACGGTTGTTTACTTGTTTCGAGCATATGCGTAAAGCTACACATGGGACAACTACACTAGCCGTCAATAATTTTCAGCAAATACTGATAGCTACAGGAAAAAAAGCTTGTCAGCAATACCCACTCCCAGCTTTTGTGCTATTCTTGTCAGACCGAATAGTAAAATTTGAATGTCACTCCTATAATACACCTAAGACCCCATAGCGCAGAAAGCAATGGGGTGCGAACCGTGGACCCTATCTTTCGTAAATCAGTACGCTAGCCATGAAGTGGCCACACCTGAAACGCAAGTTCACAATATGCGAAATTCTTGCACGAAAACTTGAACAATTAATCAGAAGAACATACTTAACATTATACTCTTTTTTTTTCTAGTTATGCTAGTTTAAAATACGAGTTGTTGTTTTTTCGTCACATAAAAATATTAACTTTATCGCGCATCGTCCGGTAAAGATACAAGTGACATAGTTTATTAAAAATAATTTATGTGTCTAGTTTCATAAAAACGACTCTCCTTTCCAAGGGTTTAATCAACTAATCAGCTCGACATTTATTCAATGGTTTAGAGATATATCATATAAATAAGTTATTAACCTGTTCCCTGGAAACTTTTACTCTTACCTTCATCCATATTCGAACAACATAAAATGTCTTTCAGCATAAAACAACCACAGTGCCTTTCACTTATTGATCCTATTATTGGCAACACTCTCTTCGCGGTTGTCGTTGAATAACACTGTCACTTTAGTAGTTAACATAATGACTTTCGCAACAGAATAAACCAAAGCAGAACTCAGCTTTAACTTTATAGCTTTTTATTACAACTTGACACTATTTAGCCAATAGCGCTGAATATACAAGATAAGTAGCTATTTGTTTCTCCAAACAAACTGTGATGCAATGTAGACGGATCTTATAACAGATGTCAGGATTTTGGTTGGAGGTCATGGAAATCAGTCGAGTTCACAAGGGTAGATGACTAAAATATAGAAGTACGTCTCAGTAGTTTTACATAAACCAGAAGTTATAAACACGATCGTGTGCTATTATAAAAATATTTTTTTTCATATTCCTTCTTGTTCTACATCTTTTGACTCATTTACAGAGATTTAGATTACATGCGAAGATACATAATTCATAGGATGATTTGGTTTTTAATAAATAAATAAAGAGATATATAAAATAAGCAAAATACTTTAAGTAAGTAAACTGAATATGAATTAATTACATCGAAATATAAATTATATTCTCAATTGTTTCAGTGTAATGATCCAATAAAAACTTTGTTTCATTTATATATATATGTGTGTGTGTCTGAAAAGTCCTGACTGGATTTATAAATGCAACAGTATTCATGAAAATCCGCTTTTAATACATATGAAACAATTTTATCTTCTCACAATTATTTATTCCCCTCACAATCTTCCTTTCTCCCCTTCATTAGAGAATAACTGCTTTCTTCCGCTACCTAACTAACAATGTGAGATTCCTCTGACAACACTTGCAATCATGAAAGCCTATTTTTTTTAGAAGGTGGAGGGAGAAATATTCTCAGTCAATCGAATATAGTTCTTAATAATAATACATGTCCACTAAATAGAAAGAAAAAAATGGGGGGTTGCGTTCTCCTTCTGCCCTATGCGTTTGGCGCCTGTGCTTGCGATTACGTTTTGTGAAACTGTTATGAGCTATGTTTCTAATGTTGTAATTTAGACGCTAGCTACGGAATGCATCATGTTAGGATCAAGTTAGTCCTAGAATATTTGGGAATATTAACACGTCTCTCAGAAGCTAATTGGTGTCTTTACACTACAATTGTTGAATAATAAAAGTACGTTCAATTCGGAAACTCCCAAAGAGGTAGGGAAGGTTGAAATATCACGATAGCCAATAGTAGGGTGAGCAGACAGAAGCA
>NW_013666685.1:343101-343757 GCF_000517525.1 Limulus polyphemus
AAAATCAACAACAATGGCAAGAGGTACAAATGGAAAACATCAGTAAATTTAAAAGCCACCCCATCCAAATTATATCAAAGAGGGTCTTCTAATTGAGGAGTCGGCTGACTATTGGTGTTCTCCGTCACTTCTTTATGTATTTTCTCATCTGACTCGTTAAAGATGACTAGATATGTACTTGGATACTCCTTCTCTTCATCAGCTGAGGTAGCATGATCACTGAAAGCCTATTCTTCCTCAGACTTGTCGGATTTGACATCTGACACATGGTCCAGCCAGGGTACTAGAGGTTCTCTTATGACACATGGTCTCAGCTCATCTATGTGCTGGATACACTTGCAGACACCCTAGGAATAATTCAACGAATATGATACATGATGATATAATGTTGTTGTCATCACGAGTCGACTACATTTACTTTGCAATAATTTCGCTTCGGTTCGTTTCATAGACTGCTATAATCACCTTTTAGCTATTTTGTTCTTTACTACGGGTTTTATTCTCCGTTTTTGTAAGTTTCTTTGTTTCAACTCTTAAAACCGTCTTGTACACTGAAAACTCACAACTAATTTATATTCTGTACACTATTATAAGTACTGTTACGTCTCCGTTTGTTAATTAACTTTCAGTAACTTTGTTCCAACGAAACTTTAACG
>NW_013666686.1:0-10810 GCF_000517525.1 Limulus polyphemus
GTTAAAATTTCGTCGGAACGAAGTTACGGAAAGTTAATTAACAAACGGAGACGTAACACATTCATACTTTAAAACTGTCTTTTTGCATCATATATTGTGTTTTTATGAATATATATATATAATTTATTGCAAAGTTGCTATCTTTAAAACCCACAAGCGTAATTATAATCGAAAAAGAGACATACGTAATTCATCAAAGTAATTATATAAAAAACTAGGTAGGCCTGTCTTTTCAGTGGTTTCTCACTGTATAATAGCAATTTCCGTGTGTAATATTTTGATATGAATCAGAAGGAAATACATTCCTCTTAAATCACGTCTTTCAAATGATACCTGACAGAAATAAAATTTCCACTTACTTTGATGCAGTGTATGACAAAATTAAAGAGAATTTACCAGATTCTATGTCTGGTGTCATGTAAATATCCTTCACTGCCGATATTAGGTCTGTACATAACCGCAGCTATTTCTTTTTAAGATTGCATATTGGATGGATCCCTTTATATTTGTTATAATCAAATTCTGTGTGAAGACACTTTTCTATGTCAACTTGCATTTTGTAGATAAGTTCAACTCTGTATAAAAAGCCAGGGTATGAACTACGATGTCCAATTCTTTCACAGTATCTGACAGTCTTCTCACTGTGGTCACACATAAAAAATATCCAAGTCTAATATTACAGCCTATGTAAAATTTATATGGGTTTTCAACACTGACTCTTCATCATAAAATAAATAGTTCTTTTCTTTTTTCTCTCTTCAGTTTTAGTATCCACTAATTTTCAGGTATCTGAACCACAGAGTATTATGTCAATATCTGCTGCCTGATCAAAGCCAAAGAAACTCTCTAACGGGAGCTCCATCCATAAATTTATATTTGGCAAATGTTTCATTTTCATTCAATGAAACTGAAACAATTGCAAATATGAAAGGCTTGCCATTTTGTTACGTTAGAGGGAGCTTTACCCAACCAATTAGAGTCTACTTCATCTTTTCCACCAATCATTGCATGAAATGAAAAAACGACGGTTTTTGAAACGGAAAATCGACGTCAGACTGAAATGGAGTGTCAAATATTAGTATTTCATCTTAATTATATATTAAATGATGGGTATAATTAATAACTGTAATTAAAGAAATAACAGTTATAAAGTTTGCTACGTTTAGTTAGCTTTTAAAGGATAAGGTTAGATTTGTTTCGTTAAATTATCACATTACATATTTCATCTTGAAAGTTGGATATAAATTCATGATAACGGGGTAACGTTTCTGCGTTTAATTTTAAAATTAACGTCAGGATATGTCAGAACATAGTAACGATAAGCCTGTACCGGTAAGCTTAGTTTGAATATTGTGAATTCTATTACTACATTTTGAATTTAATGACGTTTTAGTTGTGCTTTATACATTGGCTAAGGTTAGAACTTAGAGTGCACATAACCAGTTTAAGTGATAGTTATAAGTATACTATAACTATATTATTTTAGTATATAAAATTATAAGTATAACATGAGTTTGTTTTTCATTTTCAATGACTGACGAACTTTGGTACATTGCTTCTTATTGCTGATGTTATATAATAATAATCAAAGGCTTTAACAAGTTTATGAAAAGTAAAAATTTAATAACGATAAGAATACTGAATAGAACCTATACCTATTTATTGTATTTTACTCCTGAAAATATAAAGCTTTATTGATGTTATTCATAATAAATATTAAAGTAACTTAGGAAGTCAAGTTACCACTTGAAAGCAAAACTGATTGCTTCAATTTGTAAGCTTGTAATAACTTTAATGTGATTTTAATTTTCATCTGTATACTTTTTACCAAGTTTAAGGATAAGGACCTTAAAATGTTAATTTCACAAGAGATGAGGGGAATTATAATTTATGTTTGCAATAGAAGTACAATATAAAGAAAACAAGGTTCTTCAGGCTATTTCTACACATCCACTGTTGAGTAAAAAATTGAACCTACTTTTTATTTAAGAAAATTCCTGATTTCTCCTTTTAAACTCTTGTAAAGTGTCAGCCTCCTCTACTGCTGATAGCAATTCATTCTATAAGCCAATTACCCTATTGGAAAAATATCTTAACTGAAGTCTAACTTGTCTTTTTAAAACTGTTTAACTAGCATTCTCTTGTCCTATTGTCTTCAGAATATTTGGTAAAGAAACCAAAAGTCTATCTCATTAAGTCTTTTAAACACCAATTTAAATAAAATCACCTCTACTTTTCACAAGAGAAAAAACAGAGATCTTAATCTGTCTCCTTAAGATAACCTTTCCATCCTCAGAACCCTTTTTAATAAGTCATCATTATATTTTCTTAGCTATGAGGACTGAAACTTATACAATAATTGAAGCAAGGCCTAATGAGGGATTTTATAGAGAGATAATTACCACTTTCAATTGGGGAATGAGTAAAAGCTGGATGAGTGTTTTGTTGGCTGGATAGAATGGTTATTAACACAAACTATCATATATCATTCAATTACCTCTACAATAATAAAAAATAATTATCTTCAAATCTGTTTTAATTTTTCTGTAATATCATAAATTAAAAACTTGCCAGAGCAACATTTATTAATTAGTGTAATGACACATAACATATCTCACTCAGTTACTCCAATAATCCCCTACAATAACCAAAAATGACTATTTCCAAATCTATTATAGTTTTTCTGTAATATACAAAACAAAGACTAGCATATATTTGCCTGGTTGGGACACTTAAATAGCACTACATATTTCTTTCAATTACTACAGTTCTCCATCACACTATTCAAAGAAATAATTATTTCCAAATCTATTGTAGTTTTTTTTTTTTATATAATATCAAAAATATTACAGGGGTTTCATTAAGTAGAAAAATTGAAAGTTTAAACATTTTACAATTTGCCTCAGATGGTTTTGGAAGCATTGTACATTTCTCTGTCTAAACTTCTGAGGATATTCTATTTTTCAACTTATACTCTTAGTGGCAGCATTGTAGTAGTAATAACTAATAACTTTGTTAAATATACTTTTTTTAAATAGGTCTTTGTCTCTTTTTTTTATTGTGATTTGTTTGTAAATTGGTTATTCGGGGATGTTGATCAGTGCCATTATTTTGGGTTATTTGTAACATGCTTAGGAAAAGAAATTCCCATTAATTTTTTACAGGGGAACCCAAATGACTGGGCTTCTTTAGTTTTAAATTTCTTTATTTTTTCTGAAGAAACCACTAGCAACCCCTAATATCGGTATACCTTCAACTCGGATCCCAAGCAAAATAAAACCCCCAAAGATGAATAGCCTTCATCCAGCTGTAGTTCACATACAAAGCAAAGAGCCAGGAAACCAAGATGAAAATGTAAGTTTAAACTTGTTTTTGTTCTTTCAAAGGTATCATATACATATTTACATACATGCACAAAGATGTAACTGTAAAGTGTATTTTCATTCTCTTAAAGTTGTTTAATAGAGCTAACTGCTAACACAATGATGCTAGATTTAAAACATTTATAATGTTACTTGTGAATTTAGGTCTGTAAGTACAACTGTGGACAAGTTATAGAAGCCTGTAACAAATGTTAGGCTGAAATAATTTAAAAGAACCTGCACAACCATACATTTAAACAATGTAAATATTATGTATTAATTGTTTATTATTGACACTACATGGCAGTTGAAGTAGTTTGTGGCTAAAACTGCAAACTGTAGTGGCTATCATTAGATTATTATACATCTACTGATGAATTCTAGAGAAGACCAACTTGGTTACACCTGGTAACATGTACTTTGCTAATAATTTGTTACTGCATGCAATCTAACAATGAAAATGGAATTTCAACCAGATTTAGCTTTGAGTTGGGATAACAAATATTAAAATACATTTTAATTTGCTTTAGGCTCCATCTCAGGCAAAAAGACCCAAAATGGATCCTCCACGATATCCACCTCCATTATCCAAACCGGCAGGGACAGGTTTGAAGCGTGCTCATTCAGCTTTAAGCTTGAACGTGTCTACATGTAGCTCTACAATTTCTGTAGCTCGGGGTAGATCTGAAAAGAAAGGTCAGTTTTTTTTACTATACAAAAAAAACTTAAAAATAACAGTTATGTTTTGTTGGTGGGAGGGGTATAAGAATTATCTGTTAGTTGTTGTTTTTTTTGTGTGTAGAGAGGCTGAAAGAATGAATACAACTTTTTTATAAGTTTTGTTTTTAAGATTTGTGTTTGTGGGGGGGGGGTATTGGAACATATGTATTTAAGGTTTTTGTTTATGGTGTCTTTTCTCAAAAATAAAACCTCCACGTCCACCTCGTGGGAGAATGACAACATGACAAGTAGAGGATTACTAGGACTGGGCAAAGTATGATGGTGGGTTTACTTCTTTGGGTCAGTATGGTACCCATGAAGGTCATCTTAGGTCACCTTGAGAATGTCATGGACAACAGTGGTGGTGTAACCCACACTGTCTTGTGGATCAGGCTTATTGGTCAAAGGCTAAAAAATTAAACCTTAAATAAATCCAAGAGAAAGCAATGACAAACCACTTGTATCTACAAAGAACATCATGACCCAACATTTCTTAAATGATAGATGTAACAATGCGAAGGATGGGTCCAACAGCAAAATCGTATCATTTCATAGGAGCAGTTGTGCAACAGGTGACAGCAGACTGTCATCAAGCTACTATCCACATTATAAACAAAATTAGCATAGCAACATAGAATGTAAGAATGTTTCAAAACAGAAAATTTGGATGATATTAAACAGGAAATGCAAAGATTAAAACATATGTACTGGGAATAAGTGTAGTGAAATGGGCTGGGAGAGGATTAATAACAACAGTTGAACACATAATCATGTTCTCAGGCAAAGATAAGAATGAGAGGGTGGATGGTGTAATCTTGGACCAAGATAGAGAAAAATTCATACTGGAATATTGGGCCATTTCTGACTGAATTTTACTTATGAAATTAAAAGGCATGCCACTCAATATTAACATTAAACAAGTTCATGCACTAACAACATATTTACTGGAAGAAGATCATGAAAGATTTTATTCAGAACTAGAATAAGTCAAATCTCTATACGACATAATCATACTAGAAGACTTTAGTGTAAAAGTTGGAAAAGGTTAAGTAGGTGATACTATAGTACCATATGGATTAAGAACCAAAGATAGAAAAAAGGGGAAATCTGATAAAATAGGCAAAATCTTAAGAGATGATCATAAGAAATACGTGGTTCCAGCAACATCCAAGGTATCTATGGGCATGGATAAGAGGTTGAAAAATACATTACAGGCAATAAAAAATTATCCCGATGTGGATTTTAATAGTGATCACATACCAGTATAGTACGCTTCAAGTGAAACTGAATAAAATAAAACCACCAAGAACAACTCATTTAGAAATGGATTTATTAAAATCTGACATAATGATAAGAGAAAAATTCAAAATAGTAGTTCAAACAAAAAACAAGTAGATTTCAATGGGAACAAATGAAAGATTAAATTACTGAGTCAGAAAAAAACGTCCCAAAACAAGAGAGAAAATGCAGAAATAAGTGGATGACAAATGAAATACTGGATCTGATTGAAAGAAGACAAGCAACTGCAAATAGTGAAAGATATAATACATTTAACAAGGAAATAAGGTCTAAGACATAAAAAGCATGCACAAAAGGATAAGAAAAGAAGCAAAGGAAAAAAAAACAGAAATCTTAGAGAGATGATCATAATATATCAAAGAATTATATGATGATGATGACAGGAGTGAAAACCAGTACCACAGAGAAATATGGAAGGACCATCAATAATGAGAGATGAAGGGAAAAACCCAGATAAAATCACAACTGAAATGGTTCAATGCTTGGAAGATTTTGTGACCAGAGAACTCCTGAATAAGATGTATGAATCTGATGAGATACCATCTGACGTGCCAAAATCAATTTTTATTGCATTGCCTAAAACACCAGGAACAGTTGAGTGTGAGTTACACAGAACAATAAGCATTATGAGCCACCTAACCAAAATCCTACTGAGAATACTTGTGGCCATAGTGAGAAGTAAGATAAACTCTGAGACAGCAGAAGAACAATGCTGATTTGTTGAAAGTAAATGGATTAGAAATGCCATATATATACTGAAAGCATTAATAGAAAAAACAATTAAAGTACAGAAAGATTTATACACATGTTTCATTGACTACACTAAGGAATTTGACAGTGTAATACATGAGGGGATATTAAACATTCTTAGTGTTAATAGTAAAGACCTCAGAATCATCTGGAATCTGTACTGGTAACAAAATACAGTCAAAAATTTAGGAAATAATATCAAATCTTTTCAAGAAATAAAATGAGATGTCATACAAGGATGTGTTCTTTTCCCAGACCTTTTCTTAATATATAGCAAAATGATTCTCAAAGGTTCAGAAAATACACTAGGAATTCAAGATGGAAGACATAACATCAAGAACTTGAGGTATGCAGATCACATGTTGTTAATTGCTGAAAATGAGATTTTCAAGAAATGGTAAATATAAATGTGGATGAAAGTAAGAAAAAAGGATTAACTCTCAGTAGCAAGAAAACAGAATGTATGGTAACCTCCAAGAATAGTAATATCCAAAAATTCAGCATTATGGTTCATGGAACAAAAATCAACCAAATTTACTGTTTCAGTTGTCTGGACTTTTTAATAATATTGGATGGTGAATGTATAAAAAGAGGTTAACCCTCTCCACACAGGTCAAAGGACATGTCATCGCATTTGTTGAATTTATGTCAATAATTTGGTATCAAATTATAGATTATAATTCAAATTTTAGTATTATGCATTAGTTAATTTCTTAATTTAAAAGTAAATATTAAAAAACTTGCCTAAACATCAATTTTTGTGTGTCACGTGGTATGTTGAATGCAGCACTGGTTCAAATTAGATGTTTGTGGTGCCCAAATACAAAGTCTATAGTTTCTTACAAATTAGGAACTCAGATTACCAATATTGACAAGCTAGAATATAAAATAAGAACCTCTTATCTTTTCTGTTTGCTGAGATATCTCTTGTGTACTGAATCAAACACAGTGGCCCTGCCCACCTCTTTCCATTTTTGGAAACACTTCCACAAATGCAGTTACTACTGTCTATGACATGTGAATAACCAATCGATACAAGACTTGAAGTTGGTAGGTTGTGTCTTTAGTCTGCTCAAAATTTAAAATTTTTTTATATCCAAGTACAGCTTAGTTACTAAGCTTGATAAATTATAATGGAATTCTATGGTATTAATATAGTAATTAATGATTTTTGGTTATTTCAAATGTATATATAAAACCCTAAAAAAATTTGTTTGACATCCTCCACATGCAAAATTTGATAAGGCTTAGCCACTTATGGCAAGCAGCAAACTAGTACAATGGTTGTAACTAGAAGATGTAATTGTTTGCTATACTTCTTTATTTACTGTTCTATGTTTAAGAAAAATAAGTTTAAGAAATTATTTGTAAATAGTAATAATGTATATACATATATAATGTATAATAATTGAAAAATTTACAAAGTGACCTGTCTTGGCTGTGTTTTAGTGACTAGTATTTTGTAAAATACAGTCACGGTCAGTTTTATATTATTAGATACAGTAACATGAGTGCGCGTGTGCCACATCATTGTAACTTCTGTGATGTCAGCCAGGCATGGCTGAAAAGTCAATATAATAAATATATATAAATGTATAAAGTTATGACATTTAAGATATTTAGACTAAACATTTGTGTTTTTGTTATAATCTGTAATCATTCTAGAACAAAAAAAAAGCATAATTTATATTTATTTTCTAATTTTTTATGGTGGTTACGACATTGGTCAAATCTACCAAAGCCGTATATAGAATCGATGGTGAAAATAACAGATAAAATATAAAGTATTTTGTTAAAAAGTCATTGCATAATTATCTGGAGGTTATAAAGACCTCTCATGTGAAATTTGAAAATTTTCTGATGCATTAAAGTATTTTTAATCTTGAAATGAAAATAACTTTGCATATTGGATTGGCAACATGTGATAAGAAAAAGGCATGAGAAAAATATTTCTTAAAAACCTTAAGAGTTAAAATGAAAAAAATCTGATATTTTACGTACAAAAGCCTTGTACTTTTTACTGAGATTCTGCCAAATTTTGTGAAGATATGCTTACTAATTTAAAAGTTAGAGCATGAATGTTATAACAAGCACAAAATGGTTACGAGGTTGGTCCCAGAGACCGAGCCTGTGCTGAAAGAATTAAAAGAATAATAATGCTAGCTAAGAACACCTTTCAAAATATGAAGGCTATACTGACAAACAATAATCTATTAAACAAGAAAAATGTGTTATAATGTTACATCAAGATCATACTTGTGTATGGTTGTAAAACATTGACAATAACAAAGGAAGTCAAGAGAAAACTTAAAGCAGCTAAAATGTGGTTCTCAAAAAGAATGTTGTGAATAGCATGGATTAAGAAGAAAAGTAAGACAGAGACAAGCTGAGTTCATGGGCCATTTGATGAGAAAAGAAATGATGGAGAACATCAAGACACACAGTAGTGTGTCATGCAGCCAAAACAACTTGTTGCAGGACATACTGTGTGTAATTAACAGGAGTGATAGTTTAGCAATTTTTACTTCATTCTTTTAAGTAACAACCAGCAAGATAGAATGAAAGAGAAAAAAAAGGCAAAAATAAAGATTGTTGATGGACTCACAAAATGGTTAGGAACCATGAATAACTACATGGAATTGTTGGAGAATGCCAGTGTCAGAGAGAAATAGAAAATCATGATTGTCAATATCTACATGCACTCCTGACATTGGAGAAGAAGTGCAAGGTATGAGAACATGTATTTAAAATTTTTCTATGTAGTGAGTGGGTCTGTAGGAGCAAATAGGCATAATTGCAGAATGCCATTATTTACAATTTTGAATGCATATGTATATTACTGGTGCTAATGATTTATAAACATAATATTCTATAGATGATACTTTTGGCTTTTCTTTGTATAGTTCTGTAGATAGATTGAGTTTTTATTTGCTCTGTATTTGATGTAAAATGAATTATGATTATCATGTGTTGTTTTGTATCAGCACCTTTAGGTCCTTCTGTTGTAAACAGAGTAACTACAAATGTTAAGGCTAGTGTACCACCAGCTAAAAGTAAGAAGACTAAACGGCCAGCTTGGGATCTGAAAGGAAGGATACAGGATATTGAGGAACAGTTCTTGGTTTCTCGGAAGACAAATGATGAACTGATATCCCAGCTAAAATTGAATGAAGAGCGAATTGCATTGTTAGAGGGCCTCAACAGTGAACTTAGCCAAGATGTTCAGTGTAAAGAATCAAAAACACAAGAAGCTAATGAAGTTCTGGAGCAGCTTCAAAAATCTTTGAGGTATGATTTTGATGATAGTACATAGTGTTTATTGTTCGATGTATTTCAGCATATTGAATGTACACATATCTCCTATTTCTATCTTATTAACTCTATACAGGTGTAGTCATTTTAAACAAGACATAAAAGGCATGCAAACATCATGTAATCATAAAGCTATACATACTATAACTTTAATGTTGAAGTGTATCTTCACAAAATTTGGGAAGCTTTTAGTGACATTACAAATCTTTTGTACACAAAAAAATTGGATTATTAATAAAGATTTGTCTGTGAATTCATTGATCACGAGTATTTTGTTATCTAACCTTATATAAGTTTCTCATTTTGTTAGTGTTATAAGAATGTAAAATATATATATGTACTTAAAAACCCTGTAGCTGTCAGCAATATGAAATCTTTGCTTTCTGTTGGTTACAAATAATACAGTAGCCAGTAGTATATGTCAGAGAGAATTTGACAGTTTTTGAAAGCAGGATGTTCTGCAAGGAGCATGGAACATGGCTTTCATGTTGTTGTTTAAATCTCTTTAACTCTTCCGACACGGAGTTGGTCAACCTTCTGTACTCGTTTAAAGTTTACATAAATTTAATACTTATAACTCCCTATATATTGGGTATATCTTCACAAAATTTGGCAGTCTCTCAGTTAATATTACAAGTCTTTCATATACAAAAAGTCATATTTCTTAGTGAAGTATTTCTAATAAAATATAATAAAGTTTTGTCCATGAATATATTGAGTATTTGTTTTGAATAGCCTGTGTGCAAAGTAATTTTCATGTTAAAATTAAAAATATTTTTTGTCATTTCAAAAATCTCAAATTTCCTTTGTGTAATCCCTAAAACCTCCTAAATGCATTTCAAACTTTTTTTTCACTAAATCCTTATAGTTTATGTTATTTTCTCTACCCTAATCTCAAAACTGGATCGGTCAATTTGACCGACCTTGTAACCACCAAAAAAATTGAAATAAACTCTTTAATTGTTTTCCTAGATTGAATAAAGGTCGCTTCATTTTGTTAAACACTGTGTACAATTTCTTTCATTCTTCAAAGTCAGAAAATTCAGATTGGTTTCATAACACCTTTTCTGTAGAAAACCAAGATTTGCTGGAGGTCTGTCTGTAAGAAGTTTTAGGATGCTTAAAAACTGTGACTAAATCTGTTCCAGACTGAGAAAACATAGCATGATTATATACATAAACAATAATGCTATTCTTCTCAGGCTGTGTGCACTACCCACATCACAATTGGTAATTCCCATAACAATATAAGAGAGTCGAACTGGTTTGGTCTGATATTTCATTGGTGGTAGTGTCCAGTGTCACTGATGAGGAGTGCAATTCTCTGAAACTAGTCTGGCTCACAGACATACCCCCAATGAAAGAAT
>NW_013666686.1:11810-13842 GCF_000517525.1 Limulus polyphemus
TTTGACCGACCTTGTAACCACCAAAAAAATTGAAATAAACCTAAATTAACCATCTTTTCTTTCTAGTATGACTTCAGATTGTAACCTAAAACTACATTTGTTTATCCTAAGTAGCTCTAAGTTTGTAACATTATACATCTATTTATAATTAAATTTTATTATTTTATTGCTCTTTGAACCGTGTCTAACTGCTATCCGCACCATTATAAGTTGTAAATCACTCGGGAAAGTGCAGCTCACGTTACGCTATCAAATTACATTACCGACGAGCTGCTTGCGTGCGTGCTCCGTGAACAATTTTAATTATATTATTATTATTACTTATTTTACCTATTCTAGTCTTAAATAACTTAAAAAGAATCGTATGTTTAATTTTAGTTACTTTTATAATAATAAATAAAGAATAAGTATGAAAAACAAGAAAGTACTTACCCAATCTTCTTTTTTCTTGCCCTCGATTGTCAAGTAGAGTTAAGCCTGATTTGTTTTAGTGATTATGGTAAAGCACTAAACAATTTTTATTGACTTAAATAATACACCAAAGAATGTAGCCTAATAACATGCAAAGAGTAGACAAATTCACTTTTAAAAATTTTCCTGGCTTTCTAACTATGAGACAAGAGCCATTACAAATTCATCCAAGCTAGTCATTAACTTTCCCATGGGAACCAAATTACTACTCTGAGTGACAATGACGGTTATCTGTTCAGAACACAATGTTATAGAATACACCATTTGATAGATGAAAACCTTGATTTTCTATTGGTTATAAATAATATATAATGAAATGTAAGAGAGAACTATCAACCAATTGTGAAAGAGATGATGTGGCAGGAGGGGTCTGATTTTCTTTTTGATAGCTCTGTAACAAAACAAAATTGAAGGCCATAGAATTGTGGTCTGTTTGAGCAATAATGATTTTATAGAGAGCATTTTACGTTTAATTTCGTACATTTTTGAGGGGTTATGGGTAAAATATGGATGATGACATGCTAAGACAAAATTTGTCATGTGTGTTTCATTAGTGGAAATTCGGGATTTTTTTATATATTTCCTTTCAGAATTAAGAACTTTGAAACTTGTATACTATTAAGATATGAATTATTGGCTAAGATTTTATGCTATTCTAATTGGTATAACATAAACAAAAACTAGTTTAATAAAATTTTGAATGTGAGACACTAAAGCCTTGTGTCATGCGCAGAGTACCCATGCTGATAGGGTTAAACCAAGAATAGATGTTATAATTCTGAGACAAATACTCACCTCACACAGAATAGCTATCTTCCTCAGCTCTTCTGCACATTCTGCTAAAAAGACTTGCAAACCACCAGCCTTGTGAAAACTCCCACTTAATCTTGCATGAAACCATATGAACTTGTGTAACTGCAAGATGATGTAATCACATGGCAGAACTCTTCATCAATAGGAGTGTGGCATATCTTCTATGCATTATTACTTCCCTTACAATTCATGCTTGTGAATCCTCCTCCTTCTCCTTAGCATTGTATTGACCAGACATGTTTAGATTTCTCATCTGTTCAAGTTAATGAGATTAGCATCATTAATGGAACTTTGATATTCTGTTTCTTTAGTCTTTGTTTCAAAAGCTTTAATATTTTATCATGACTTATCGAATGACTGATTTATACTTATTCCTGAGTGTGGGACATTGTTCACACTTGCGCCTTATTTCTGCTGTGGGTTTTGAGGCCTGTTAACTGTAAGGGTTGTAGCAGCTGTTGTTCAACATGTTGTAGATTACCACAATGTCATTGTCTGAATTTCTCCCCAATTGGGAATGACCTATTAAACTATGTTTTTCACCTCCTTTATTTTAGGTAATACTCTACCATTTGTTAAATGACCCTAACATTTCCATGTTTTACTGGATTTCATTCCCAGGTCTGTTCCTTTTCTTCTCTTTTGCTTGTGTTCTTTCTTTATTTTTTTTTCCTTTTCTCATTTTATGATGCATGTTATTGAGTTTATCTTTTTTCTCTTTGCTTGTTCTTAGGACTTATACTGTTTC
>NW_013666686.1:14941-22746 GCF_000517525.1 Limulus polyphemus
CATCACAATTGGTAATTCCCATAACAATATAAGAGAGTCGAACTGGTTTGGTCTGATATTTCATTGGTGGTAGTGTCCAGTGTCACTGATGAGGAGTGCAATTCTCTGAAACTAGTCTGGCTCACAGACATACCCCCAATGAAAGAATAGACCATTCCAAGCTTTTACTTGTTGTTAAACAAATGTTTAAACAACTCTATTTATTTTCAACATAAGAGAGGTTATATCCTTATGTTATCTCTTGACTTGCTAGTGGAAAAGATCAATGTCCACTTCTACAAAGTGAGTTCAACCCTGCAGATATCTTTCCTTTAATGAAGAGAATGTAGTACCACGAATAGAAGATCCAGGCTAATAGGTAGTAGAGTGAAAAGAACTTAGCAACTTTTATGACTGTCATTATCTGTTGCAATCACTTACTCTTGGGTATATGAAAATTTTCATAGTAAACAAGGGAGTACAAAACATGCAGTATGCTTTCATATCTTACTTGTACTGTATTTTATCTACTAATTAATTACTGTAGTGGAAGCTGCATGAATACTGGTTAAATAAGCTAAAATGTTTAACCTTTAGGGAAAAAGAAGAAAAATTAACTACAGTGAGAACTAGAAAAGAAAGCTTGGAAAATCAAGTAAATACCCTCCAGCAAGAATGTACAGGTCTCCAGTCAACAATAGGACAGCTCACAAGTGCTCAGGCTGGATTGCAGGCTCACTTAGAAGCCACTAAAGTATGTGAAAAATTCATGGTATTTTGTTTATTGAGAAAGATTGATACTTTTATGCTTAAACAATTTTGATGACTGGGGTAATATTTTTTATTCACTTTCAGAAATCTGTATTTTTAATTATATTAATGAAAATATATTATCTAAAGTGTTGAATACATTATAATAAAACAATTTTGATTATGCAAATCAGTAAGTCATGTAACAACCACAGCCAAAATATATGTCAGGTTGGAATGTATCAAAACTACATTTTGACAATTTGGGGCATTTCTGAGGTAGTTTGATTCTATCAAAAATTGATCACTTGTGGGAATGGTATATAACAGCCTTTTTCAATACAAAATATTCATACAGTCAGACCATAAAGGTATATTCAGATCAGAGATCTACAATTTCCAAGATGAGGACATCTTTTTGTACTTAAAGGCACTGGAAAATAAAGAAATATTGATCAACTTGGGACACCAGATCACTATCTTTTATAATCAACATCATCAAAATAAACATGAATATGCTCTACTAAAGAAAAATTAATATTTTGTAAAAGTTTAATATTCCTAGTTTATAGAACATTTTTTATTATTTAATGATATCTTAGAAACTTCAATTTCACATTAAAGATA
The DNA here is from genome assembly GCF_000517525.1 of Limulus polyphemus. Classification (NCBI taxonomy): domain Eukaryota; kingdom Metazoa; phylum Arthropoda; class Merostomata; order Xiphosura; family Limulidae; genus Limulus; species Limulus polyphemus. The sequence continues at coordinate 16,298 of NW_013666686.1, forward strand.
CATCTACTTATAATGGCTATAATGCATGATAAATCAAAATGGTTTTCTAGAATAGGTGTCATTCTTTGTTGTAGATTTATCAAGTTAAATCTTCAGGCAGTAAGACTGATTTCAACAGCTTCTGTAAAATATATTATTGGAACTTGTATATCTGTAGAGTAAGGAGAAAAGTTTGTAAACTCTTAACTTGGGAAAAAATTATGAAATTAACTTAATGAGTCTACTGCTATTTCATAGTATTATCTAATAAGTTATCTAAGAATGGCAAATACTATATAGTTTTTTAAAACTAAGAATATTTTGCCAGTAATTAATTGGCTTCAAATTAATATTTTGAACACGGCGACAATTTGGCTCCCAAAAATGCTACTTAACAGTTTAACAAGTAATTTGCTCTTATTAGGTTATACTACAACAAGCCCAAGCAGAAAATGAAGCACAGAAAAAAATGATTCAAGAATTACAAGCCAAGCTTTATGATAAAGAAAATAAAATCTGTGTTCTTGAAACCAGAACCCGACAGGATGAACAGACTCGCCGTAAGCTACACAACATCATACAAGAACTTAAGGTTTAATAATAATTCTGTTTGTTTTGACAAAGTAATAATATTTTAAAATAAGATGTAAAGAAGCTGGTTTTTTTCTTTTAGATTCAAAAATTTTAATTACTGTAATTTGTATAAAATGAATAATTTTCAATATGCAATTTAAGAAATGTTGGTGATAGATATTTTATAAGTGTTTTCATTTATTTCTCGTAATCAATGTGAGTGATGTATTTTTAAAGTTGAAAATTCTCTTGCAGCTGTCATGCTTCATGTATATGCATGAAAAAAATTATATTCATAACAGAACATTAGATTCAGGTTCAAAGGTGCAGAATCTAAGTTGAAGTTGCGTTATACGTGTTCTTGCATACACCTCAAAATATTAAACAGTTATTATAAAGGTTCCCTAACATTTGAGCTGGGCAATTAATGTAATTAATTACCTATGAACACTGATTAGTGTCATGTGAAATAATCAATAAAAATTACAATTAAGTCAATAAAACCACAAAAATAACCAACTAATCAGTGTTTCTTATTATTGTTGTTTTCTAGTTTTCCAATTATCCAAGTAATTGAAATATTTCTTATTATTTTTTATTAATCCAAGGTTGTTCATTTTAATCAATTAGTGTCACAATTCATGAAAATAATCAACTAATCAAAATTGATTATTCCTGTTATTACTGTTTTAGATTATTCTAACTATCCAAGTCTCCTGAGAATAATTGATTCATTGAATGTATTAGATTAACCCTTCACATCTGGGCCTGGCTCTTTTGTGAATGTCATGACCTTTTACAGTGTTACTTTCAAAATTTAAATAAACAACTTTATTATCAATACATGTCAATAACTTAAACATGAAATCATGACTTGTCATTCAAATTTGTATATTATATAAGTTTTAACTTCATTTTTCTGTGTCACTTGATGTGTCTGAACTCCGATTTCTCCCTTTCAGAGTAAGGGTATGCAACTGGTAAACAAAAACAACTATGTGTGCAATAAACATAGTTTATTATTATATATGGCATCAATAACTATACAAATTGCATTATCAAAGTAGCATATTATGCCATTACCTTCACATAAATCATCATTTTGCTCAAATCAGTGACTTGTAGAATACATAGTAAATACATTGCTGTCTTGTCTAAACAAACATCACATTTTAATGATGAAATCCACACTTATCTATTGGATCTTTGTTTTCAAGCACTGTGACTTGGCTGAAGCATAAATCACTCTGATAACCTCCAGATATCTATTACAGTTTTTATGTACATTCCTAATGTGAAGGTTCTTCCCAGAACAATTGTTCTAAACTACTACTCATTGTGAGTGAAGGTGTATTATGGTCAGTAGTTAACACCTCATTTTCTGTTGTGTTGACCCGTATTTGGCTCTCGTGAAACCATGTAGTCATAGGAAATGCATGTTTGTTATAAGAAATAACTTTTCAAATCTAGAACAAGAACATACAGATTATTGATTAAGTTTCCCATTGCGAATATCTGTCCGTATGAACATACTTCATGTTGTTTGTGTCTGGGCTAATGAAGGTTCACTTCACTGTAAATATAATTACAAGTAAGAATCTTAAATTTCAACCACTTACCTTGATTTGCGAAGAAGTTAGTACATTTGCCAAACCCGCCAGAGAAACCTGTCCCCTCTCATGATTTTTTAAGATTGTTTGATAATCAACTTTACATGGTTGGTAGACATTAGACATGTGAGCAGATTCTTCTCTGTGTAAGTATTACTAGTGTGGTTTGTGGTGATCATATATATTGTGCTGCTCTGAATGCTAAAGGACTTTTTTTAACCTATTTTTAGATTATTTAAAAAGCCATATAGGTTATAGTAGTTTTGGGACATTTTGCTCTAGTGACTGATATTTTTGCTTATAAAATGCAAATATGAAAGTTACATGTATTCTTTTTTGGACACCCAAATTTGTGAGAAACAACGAGGCTTATGGAAGAATCTCTATGCGCAAGTGCAAACTGCCTCAAGTATGCAGTGAGTTCTACTAGTCCTAAAATGGCTAAAATTACACTACCTTGAACATGTGTAACAGGACACATCACAATCACATGCTTTTTACATTAGTTCAATAGGAAACAGTTAATGACCTCTTCTGTGATTTATTGCTGGTCCAAAGTCAGCAAGAAAACCATAAAATTAAAAGAAAGCAGGTGTAAAAAAAATAGAATTTGAAGTAGTTAACCAATGTATAAGAGAAGGAATTTTGACTACAATTAGGGTTTCTGTTTTTCAGTGTTGAATTTTAGCTGTTTTATTTAGATATCTTAAAATTGGTGTCTTTGCTTTTAATACTGTAATGAGTATACTAATATATCTTATATTCTCTGCACACTAATTTCTCTTATGGGAGTAATAACAGGTCCAAAATATAGTTCTATTTATGTTAAAATTAATATTTTAGATGAAATTATAAAAACAAATTTACCATTAATAAACAAGCTCATATGTAAAGCATAGTGACTCAAGAAAGTGGGGATATTAATTTAAAGTAAATCAGAAGCCCTAAATATAATTCTAAAATTACTGCATTTATCTTCATAAAATGTGGAAGCCTTTAGTAAAAAGTACAAGTCTCTTGTACACATTAAATCAGATGTGTTAAAAAGCATTTGTACTCGAGATATGTCTGAATTGAAGATGTCGGTCTTACTCGGACTCTGAGAAGTCACAGTGCAAGGTGATATTCGTGTGAATGGAAAAAATACTTTTGTTCATCATACAGTTTGCACATTCAATTTGCCTAATCTCAAAAATGCATATCTACAATTTTTTTGTTGTTGTATTTTTCACTATCCTTATATATTGTATCTGGTATTTACTTTTCTCTTCCACAAAATGTCACTTAATTGGCAGTGTAGGGTCAAATAAATAGTTTAGCTCTGACATCATATATATAATGCCATTTTGAATGGCACTCTGTAAAAGATTGTAGAATGCACACTTTAACCTCCACTAGTGCACATAAGGTTAAAGTAATTACTTTGGATCTTTCTAATTGTCAGTGCAGAGGAATAAATAGTATAATTCATTTTCTTTCCTGTTTTTCAACCTTTTCTTTTGCTGTAGATTTATTTTGCTACAGTTAGTGTTAGGGTAGAGAAAATAACACATAAAATACAAAATTTAACCGATTAAAAGATTTATGTAAATGAAATATGAAAACCGTAAGATGAAAAGAAGTATTTTCATCTTTCACTCAAACTGATCCAGAAAAGGATTCAGAAAGAAATACTTAGTTGACAATAGACTTGTTTAATAAAAGCGTGGAAAGTTTTGGGAATATACACATGTACAGTAAGCTTAAAATTATAGAAAACATTATTATTTATGGCTTTACAGATGTGGGGGGCCAGTAAGTTTGACAGAATCTGTGAACAGTTGTTTATGTGTCTCACAATTAATCAATTATCAAGTTCCACTAATCATTTAGTTCTAATATATGGGAAAACAGGTGATTTTTTTTCCCTCAGTGTCATTCATGGGTATTTTGAAGTAAATCTAGTACATTACTTTGTAAAATGATGTTAAAGTACCAGAAGTGAGTGGTATCACATTACACTGTAGACTGCACAATAGTAACAGTGTGATGGAAACTATATAAGAATGTTCAAAGGCTTGTCAGAGACCATAATGATAGTTTTAAAAGCCACGATTTTTGTACATGTAGAAAGAATACTTGAAGCTCGTGAGAAAATTAAGTACCAAATGCTGCAGATAAACTTTATTTTAAGAAACTATCTATGTTCTTCTTTAAAATTGAGTTAAAACTTTGAGAGTATATCTATTTAAGTTTTCTTATGCTTCTTCTCTCTCTCTTCTTCTTCTTCTCTTTTTATATATATATATATATACTTTACTTTACAAACAATAATGTGTAGGGTTTTATTTATTTGTCTTGCAGGGAAACATACGAGTGTTTTGCAGAGTTAGACCTCTTCTTCCAAATGAACTGGATGAAATTCCCGAAGAGCACATTCCTCATATTGCATTTCCTGATCCTGATAATAGGGAAGTCCAGCTGATGAGATTAAGTGACATTAGCTTGAATGAAGTATGTCTTATCACTTAGATACACTGGAGCAAGTGTCTTAATGTATCATGTCTGTTTTAATATTTAATGTTGTTATAAGTTACATTAAATTCAAGAATCAAAATAGTGTGTGCAAATTCTGTGAATGTTATGGAATTATCTATCTTAGCAGCTGTGATATCACTATATTTGTTGATAATATCCCTTCATTAATTACCATTAGCCATTTGTAAGAGTTGTTCATAGTTAAAAATTTTCTAAGTCATTCTTTGAAAACTATTTACTAGTCATTATTTTGTTTTTATTTTTTGATTATTATCACAGTTGAAATATTTCATTTCAGAGCTCTGTCGTGGGAAAAACCAAAACACCTGTTAAGTATGACTTCACATTTGACCGAGTTTTTTGCCCTTTAAGCAACCAGAGTGAAGTGTTTGATGAGATATCTCAACTTGTACAGTCATCTCTTGATGGCTATAATGTCTGTATTTTTGCTTATGGGCAGACAGGCTCAGGGAAGACTTATACTATGGAAGGCCCTGAAGAACTGGATCTCACTTTAGATCTGGACAGCCCTTGCCTCGGCATGATCCCTAGAGCCGTTCAACAGATTTTCTCTACTGAACAGGAACTTCAAAAAAAGGGCTGGCAGGTAAGTTCTGCAGATTAACTACAACATGTTATTAAACTGAACTCATCACATTAGATATGAATCTTTCCTTTTACAGAAAAAGTATTATTCATAACATGTACTCAGCTTACAAAAGTAGGTTTATATACCTTTACAAAGCTTATACAAACAAAACTTTATCAATTTAGGACTAATAACCAAAGGTACAAAAAAAAAGATATACACTTTAAGTCTTACTTAAATTATTACTTAATTTAGAAAAGTAGCAAACAAAGTTTTACATGAACACTAATCAAAATTGGACATGTCTTAATATCAATACAGCTAATGTTTGAAAATGTTCATGCAGATAGTAAATCAATTATACAATATATCTTACATTCAAGGCACAGTTAGTTAACTGGATTACAGCTTATTCCAGTAGTTTGGGTGCCACAAAGTAGACTATTTGTTGAATGTGTATGGGAATTAATATAAGTATGGTGATAATCTTTGTATAACTTATCATGACGATTATAACACTTCAGATGCTCTAAAAACCCTGTCATTTGTATACATCCAACAGTATAAGATGGACTCTTATTTCCTTGAAATATATAATGAAGTAATACATGACCTTCTGGTGGACAGTCCATCTGACAACTCTGTCAAACACGAAATCAAGATGGTTGGGAAAGGATCTGAATTATATGTGACCAATCTTACCACAGTGATTGTGAAGACAGAAAAAAGGGTAAAATATATTTTAGCTATTTTTAATTTATATTGCATACTTCCACACCACTAATAATAAGCTTCAGTGTCATAATAACAAAAATTTGATGATTTAAATAGTTTAAGAATTGTCAGATTTTTACTTAAGTGTAAGAGTCTTTATCTTTCTTCAAAAATTAGTACAGTACAGAATATATATATTGAACAAAAGTCCTAAATTATAAAATATTTGTCATTTGATTACTAGTTTAGAGCTGGTGGAGACACCTACAGAACTTCCATTTTTTTCTGTCTTTCTCTTCATATATTAAGGCCAAATAATGTCAGTTTTGACAATACTTGGGATCATTTTAAAAAATACAGTTGGAAATTTCACAAAATATTTTTACTCTGCTTTATGCTTATGAATTAAATAGAAAAGTACACATGTTCAAAAATAGTAGAAAAGGGTGATTTTTGAATGAGCACTA
>NW_013666686.1:22756-28911 GCF_000517525.1 Limulus polyphemus
AAAAGGGGTGATTTTTGAATGAGCACTATAGGAATAATTTCAAATTTTATGAGCTTCTCAAAAATAATAGTGCTCTAATGTAATTGGTATTTACTAGTAAAGCTTGATCATTGGGTTACTGATAGTGCTAAAATTTAAAAAAAACTTCTATTATCTTCACAAAGTTAACTTCATCTTCAGCAAATACACTTGGATTTTGTCCTTCATATATGTGTAGCCTTAATAATAGTAAAACCTTGTATTGTGTAATCCTAATTATTATTTTCTCTCAGATTCATCAGTTGCTTAAGAAAGCGAGAAAAAATAGGGCTGTAGCAGCTACGAAATGTAATCAGCACTCGTCAAGATCCCATTCGGTTTTCAGGATAAAACTTTCTGGAAACAACAGCATCACAGGAGAAACTTGTGAAGGTGTCTTTACTTACCATTTTAACACTACAAACTAATCTCTTTCTTTTTTATTTATGTTGTTAATTAATGACTAAATTGTGAATGCAAGTAATTTTTAATTCAATCAATGTAGGTTAATCCATTTAACTGAACTTATGAAAAAAAGCAATCAATTATTTGTTGACCTGTCTTGTTATGATCAAATCTTTTTTTTTATACTGTTAAACTAAGTTTTTTTTTTTCAACCACTTTATATATAAAAACAGGGATTAATTTTCTGGGAAAAGTTTAGCATGCAACTATATTTCTTCTACATCTCATAAAAATACTTGATACTACTATTTTTTTCTAGTTTCAGCTGTGTGTGTATTTGATGTACGGGGCACCTTTTTTAATTTTAGCATCATTTTAAGATTATGGTAAGCCTAACTCATACAATAACAATGTAGTTTCTTGTCAGACAAATTATTCTATAACTGTCATTCTTGTTTTTTGCCTTATGTAGGATATCTGTTATCTGGACTTCTCATTCTTAAGAACATTTCAACATTAAAATTTTTTTTCTCTTCTAGTTTGATTTTAAGGTGCTACAAAGATAATAATAATAGGTGTGAATTTTGATTTATCTATAAATGCCCAGGAATATATATATTATAGTGAACAATCTCATCTATCATTTTTCTAAATGTGTTTTTTAATAAGTAAAACTATTATGGTAGTGAAAAATGTAAATATATATTATAATGAGTTTAATCTATTGGACCTTTCTTTTAATAGGGTAGGTGTTTTGATTCAAAGTTCTGTTATTTTATTTGAATTAGCAGGGCACAGATGAAATGTTGAAATGTTTCACAAATTTTTAAAGTGATCAAATAAATCATAAACTTTACCCAAGACATTAAGAAATTAAAAAGTTTCTAAGTTTTCCATCCTATAATAATGATTGGATTAAGTTTTAACTTTCTATGTTTTTTAGACTTTAATTTCCAAGAAAGTGAGAGCCAGTGTCATTGTTAGCTTATTACTGTTGATCTATTTAAACTTGGCTTAGAAGTGGAAATTTTTCATTTGTTTTGTAGAATTTTTACATTTATTTGTTTGTGCACAGAAATATAAACACTGATGTAAAGTTTTGACATATTTTCTATGTTAAAAGGTGAGTTTGGTCTTATTGTAACCAATCTGTTACAGTTTTGACTAAATTTTAGTCAAGTAACTGTAATCTGTTCCTTTTCTTTCACATTATTGGTTAAATTAGATAATTTAGAATCTCTTTGAAGATAAATGGTGTAACTCAGTATTTAGAAATAAGTGAGAAAGTAAAATGGCAATAATTACTAGTGTTTCTGTTTATCATAACTTTTTGTTGTCACTAGGTACTTTGAATCTGGTGGATCTGGCTGGGAGTGAGAGGCTTAAAGATTCCGGATCTGAAGGCCAGCGGCTAGAAGAGACTAAAAACATCAATCGTTCATTGGCAAACCTTGGTAATGTCATCATGGCATTGTCTCAGAAGGTGAGAATTCAGTTAAGATACACATCTAATCACTGCTGTGTGTTGAAAATAAGTATAGGATGTGACTAGTATTTCACATATAAATCTATCTTAAATGAAAATGCTTGTGGAAACATTATAATCATTTTGCAACTTACATACAAAGCCTGTAAAAAACATGTCAGCATAACTTAACTTTATTTAAATACTTTAAAACAAAAAAGTGCATTTTAACTAGTTCCGTTAATTAAGAGTTTATGATTTTTGAGTGTGACCACGTGCCTAAAATATGTCTAAGAGATCTTTTGCCTTACCATGTTATTATTTCAACTAGTTCATTGGATTTTGATTAGTGACAGTCTTGTACTATCAAGAAACCTTGGAAAATTAGTGTAGCAACAAAAAATTCAGATTTTTTTATTTGTCATGGTATAATATTTACCTTTACAAAACTTTATTTCAAACTTTTTTAAATAGATCTCTCCTTATTTGATTTCATGTTTTGTTGCCTTTTTCATTTCTAGTCAACATTCTACTTAGTCCATTTTAAGTATATTTTTTATTTATTTCCCCAGTTGTTATGAAATTTAATTTTTATGCTGAGATGATCTAAAATATTAAATAATTTTATAAAAAGCAGTAAAAATTACATATTTTCATCTAATTTTTACTTAATTCTATTTATTTTCAATAGGCAGATCACATTCCATACCGAAACAGCAAGCTTACCCACCTGCTCATGAACTCTCTTGGTGGAAATAGCAAAGTCCTTATGTTTGTGAATGTATCTCCAAAAGAAGAACACTTTAATGAAACATTAAATTCCTTGAGATTTGCAACAAAGGTTAGTTTTCTATTTTGTAATTATTATTTTTTCTTATCTCTAAAATAGTGGAGTATTTCATTAGTCATCATGACTACACTAAATATTTTAATATTTTCTTGCATAATGTTTATGTTCTACTAACAAAACAGTTATTTTTAATTCTTTGTCAAAGTACATGTTAGGGCAAATCCCTAGAGCTTGAGAACAGCTTCCTTTATCCTTAGTTCTTGTTCACTTCAAGGCTGATAAGATTATTCTGAAGTCACTAGATGAAATTGTACGAATATGAAAAGTGTTGCATGGAATATATATGTTGATTTTCTTTAAGTATATGGGAACTTCTGAAGCTATAGGCTTTGCCCTAAAATGTTATTGGATAAAGAACCAAAGATAAAGCATTGTCTTGCAAACTTCTGGCTTGTATTGTACCAGAGATGTCAATCAATACAATTAGGGCATACTGATTATGATATTGGTACTAAAAGTATGACTGTATGGTGTATATATAGTGAATCGTTGTTAGGCCAGTCATTGACAATTTGAATTATTCACAATACAGGTGGTTTTTTCACAATGGGAAATTTAATCAATAATCTGTATATTTGCATTCCAAATTTTAAGTTATTTTATAACAAACATAGATATGCAAATTCATACATGACTCCACAAAAATCAATTAAGGGTCGATCAGAAGGGGAATTGTGGAGATAATTACAGCCTGCAAAACACCTGCACTAACTAGTGTTTACTGGTTAACAACAATTTTATGTGAACAGCCTTCATGCTAGGGATGTACCTATAAATTGTAACAAATATTCAGAGATTGTTAGAGTGCTGTCAAGTCTCAGTGTTCCAAAAGGAAACACATAGAAATATCAGCATCATTAAAACATGGTGTTTGTTGATCCAAGTTCAAGCCTTGATACCATTTCAGTGTAGAAAGTAATGTTCTCATGGGCAAGTCAACCATATCTGATATTCTTTGCAGCAAGTAAGAGCAATACATTCAAAATATGTAAACTTGGAGTAAACTCTGTATCTTTAAATGTGTAATGTTACATCAAGAAATACTTTTGTGCCAATGATGAAATGCTTATTGAGCAAGCTAATCAACTATGACATTAGCTTGGTGTAACAGAGTTTGAACATTTCATTGGATGTCTGCAATGTTTCGAAGGATGACAGAATTGGAAGGTGAAGCAGCAAGTAATGCAAAATGCAGTTGCTGCAGGTAGAGAAGATCTATGAAAGGTTCGGTAATGATATGAATTCGCAGACATTTGCTATCTAGAAGAGACTGGTTTATTCATTATTTGGCAAGCAAGCGAGTTCAAGGTACAAATAAGTCTAAAGATCTCTTAACAGTTGCTTTGTTTTCTGATGCAAGTAGTGGTGACAAGTTGCAGCCATTTGTGATTGCAAAAGTAGCCAAGATGCTTTGGAAGTGATTTCAATTATTGCAGTGCTACTGTCCATGCAAGATACAGGTAGAATAAGAATGCCTGGATGATGTCAGAATTTTCCTCAGAGTGGCTGAAGGATTTGAACCTTAGGATGCACACAAAGAAGAGAAAAATTCTTCTTCTTGGGGACAGTGCTTCTACTCATGTTGCACCAGATTCAGAGCTGTCTAATGTAACACTGTACCACTTCTCACCAATCACCATTTCAATGTTACAGCCTATGGATTCTGGCATAACCAAGTCAATTCAAAGCTTACTGCTGCAATCAGCTTATTAAGAAGTACATAAAATGTATTGAAAATATAGATCCACAAACTCTTAAGGTCCATAATGCTTTATAAATGGTATATTTCATCTGTTTCAGTGTTACTGTGGAAATTCAATAACTGCTACAAACATGTTAAGATTTTGCTCTAGCTTGAACAGAGTGAAATTGTAGAGCCAGCTGAGAGGTCAGACATCATTAATCCTCTCTTCATGGGTATCTTTTTCTGCATGTCACAAGGTTTTTAGCTAATAATTCATATTTTAATAGTATATATAAGTTTTAAGTTCTTACTTTTATAAGGCAATTTTTATAATAAAAAATTCTGAATTTCCCTTAGTGTGAGATTTGTGACATTTTCTTTCTAGGCATCCCCTCCTCTCTAATTTATTTACCACCCCTCCAAGAAGTATGAAGTTTAATGTAAATTACTCATGATAATGTCATTACCGCTCAGGCAAAGCAATATTTTTATCTGCTTCAATCTTAATTTGTTACAGAGCCATCAAATAGAAAATCAGACCTCTCTTGTCTGTCACATCCTTCAGAAATTGCTTGTAATTCCTTCTATTGTTCAACACTATATTATTTACAACCAATAAAACCCAAGATTTTCATCTATCAAATGACATATTATAGTACAGAGAACTATCAGTTTTGCTTTCAGTACAAGCTTTATTCTGACTAGAAACACATTGACTAGCTTAGATGAATTTGTAATTGTAACTGTAATTTGTGATAGTTATGGGACGTTGTCTGCTTTTTGAATGGTATTATTCTGTGTTCTTTGATGCATTGTTTTATTAAATAAAAAAATTTAATGTAGTAGTACCATTAGTAGAAAAAAAAGTAGGGATAAGTGGCGTCAACAGCAAAAAAAAAGGCCTGGGTAAGTACTTCATTTCTTGTTTTTCATGTGTATTTTTTTATCATAACAGTAACTAAAATGTAAAGAATAAGAGACTTTTTATGTTAGGTAAGATTAGGTTAGATAAAATAAATAATGATATATAATGAAAATTTTTCACAAGGTACATTCGCGAGTAGCTCATGCATAATGTAATTTGATAGCATAATGTGAGCTGCACGTTCACCAAGCGATTTACAACTTATAATGGCATGAATAGTAGATAGACACAGTTCAAAGTGTAATAAAACAACAGAATTTAAATATAAATAGATATATATTGTTACAAGTTTAACTCTCTGCACAGGCTCGGTCCTACAGACCAACCTTATAACCATTTTTGTGCTTGTTATAGTTTTCATGCTATATATAACGTTTAGATTAGTAAGCATATCTTCATGAAATTTTGCATATTATCAGTAAACATTACCAGACTTTCTAATGCAAAATATCAGATTTTTTTTTAAGTTTTAAGATTTCTTAAGTAATCTTTTCTCATGCCTTTTTCTTTTCAAATGTTGGCTATCCAACATGTAAAGTAATTTTGATTTTATGATTAAAAATACTTTTGTGCATCAAAAAATCTTCAAATTTCACATGCAAAATCTTTATAACCCCCAGATAATTATCAAACTTTTTTTTGGAAAAAAACTGTATATTTTATCTGTTATTTTCACTACTGTATCCCTGTACAGGTTGGGTCACTTTGACTGACCTCACAACCACTGTAAAAAATTATGAAATAAATATAAATTATGCTTTTTCATTCTAGAATGACTACAAGTTGTAATACAAAAACACAGATATTT
>NW_013666686.1:29661-31750 GCF_000517525.1 Limulus polyphemus
TAAGTATAGCAAACAATTATCTCTTCTAGTTACGAACTTTGTACTTGTTTGCTGTTTGCCTTAGGTTGCTAAGCCTTACCAAATTTCGCAAGTGGAGGTTGTGAAACAAAAATTTTTTTTTTAGGTTTTATATATACATTTTAAAATAACCAAAAATCATAAATTACTTTATCAATACCACAGAATCCCTCTATCAAGCTTAGTAACTAAGCTGTATTTGGGTCTAAAATATGAAATTTTGAGTTCACTAATGTTTTACCTTACCGCATGAAATTTAGCATGAAAAGAAAGAGTTTGCCACCCAAATACTTTGCAGAGGCTGAGAAAAACGTCAAAGAGACAATATGAACTTTCAGATGGTTATACACATAATTCGGCAAAATAGGTGTATGTAAGCAGGTATTTTCAAAAATTGAGGTGGGTGGCTTGGTTGATTCAATAAATGTAATAGAAAAGATAGAAGGTTCTTATTTTCCATTCTAGCTTAACAATATCGGTAACTCATATCTAATTCGTAAGAAACTAGACTTTATATATGGACATCACAAACATCTAATTTGAACCAATGTTGCATTCAACATACCATGTGACACATAAAAATCAATATTTGGGTGTTTTTTTTTAATATTTTCTTTTAAATCAAGAAATTAACTAATATATAATACTACACTTGGAATTGGAACCCACAAGTTGATACCAAACTTGTTGAATGCGTGTCAACAAACACGATGACGTGGCATTTGACCCATGATCTGTGTTGGTAGGGTTAAAGTTATTTAGGATAAACAAATGTAATTTCATGTTACAATTTAAAATCATTCTAGAAAGAAAAAAAAAAGAGATAACTTAAATTTATTTTTTGTTTTGGTTGTTACAAGGTAGGACAAATTGTATTACTGAAAAATGACATTTGAAATTTATGTAGGAAATCTTAAGAGATTATGCAAATGAAATTTGAGACAAAAAAAAGTATATATATTCATAAACAAATCTTTAGTGAAAATCTGATTTCTTGTGTACAAAAGACTGTAATGTTTATTAAAAGTTTGACAAATTTTGTGAAGATACACTTACTGTATTAAAAGTTATAGTATGGAAACTAAAACAAGTACAAGGTGGTTACAAGGTCAGTCAGTTCAACCAACCTCTTAGCGAGAGAGTTAGTGAGAATGCTTATGGAATTCATTCTTTAATATGTTCACTGTCACTTGGATACACATGTGCATTCAAAGGTATGTTAGCCAGTGCTGCCGTTACATATGTGCATCAACTAAAATATTGAGGCAAATGCATTTTATTGGAGTTGGCATTCATTCGAAGTCAGTTCTGCTATGACAGCATTTGCTTGAGGGTCTTCTCTCTAAGAAACTTTGCTTGGTTGTAAACTTTTTATTTTATATATATTTTCTGGTTGGCTTTTATAAAATGGATACAAATAGTGCTCCTTCAAAGCCCCATAGAAACTTTTATGTGATATTCCCATAACTATAATTTACCTTTCTTATACATTCAAAACACCCCCAAAAATCATGACAAGATATGAAAAATCTGACACTCATGTGTATCATGCAACACTCATAAAATAATTTTAGCTGTGGTGCTAATGAGCATCATGGTACAGATTTTAGTTGAATAAGCACATATACCCATAAATATTCTATTTGATATCAGTATCATTACTAAAATGCTCCTAATCAAAATAAAAAACAGCGATACCTGGCATGTGTATTGATCTCTAAGATGGCATTGAATGTGCTAATCTCAAGTAGTAATGATTCTACTTCAGTTGGTAAGTGGCTCAACATTAACTTAGCAGAGCCAACTGGTCAAGAGTTGTTAGATATGCTTCTCAAGAGTGTGGTGACAGTGAAAATGATCAGCATTCATTCTGAATAAAAGCACAGTCTAGCTTTAAAGATGTCATCATTTAGTTTGAACAGAATAGTAATTTATTTGAAGGTGATAATTGTAATGTGTTATTTGTTTAAAGCTGCTCAAAAGAAAAATAAATTAAATTCAAAAGCAGACTGATTGCATCTTTCTTCAAAAAGTGGATTGTTGACCACTTTAACCAATACTATGTATTTTG
>NW_013666686.1:32001-35307 GCF_000517525.1 Limulus polyphemus
AAAAAATCCTTACATGATAGAAAAAATGAATTATTTTTGAAATCTGCATAGCTGAATTATGGAAAATTCATTATTAAAACCAAAACAACTTTTATGAAGTTTAAATTTACAGGCCTGTGTTATTAATGAGGTGTAGAATAACAAACTGATAAATTTATCATACATACAGTTGCTTTGTTTATCAGTTGCCAGTTGCATGCCTGTAATTACTACATTGAACTCTTACATTTATCAATAGGTAATGCATGCTATAAAATAGTGTCCATTGTTTTCAAAATAACTGTTTCAACTGTCTGGATGTCATGATAATCTAGATGCATTAGGTCATTACAAATGTGTTCACATTAACAATGTTTTGGAGTACAGAAAGTACAATTGTAGTAATTACTTGCTCATTAAATTTGGAAATGTACTTTTAATTCATTTTATTGAACTTTTCTGCAGTATACAGATATCATGCAAATAAAAAATATATTTGAAAAGAATATTTAAAAAAATAACATTTCTATGTTCTTAACACATAATCCAATTGTAATTTAAAGCTAGTGGCATTTCTTTAATAATATTGTTAACTACTTCTGGTATAATATGTATTCAAAAGTCTGCCAAGTTGGTTTGGTTATTGTTAAGATTTTTACCATATAAGTTATTCAGACGTGCCTCAAATTCTAAGAAAGAAAACTCCTAAGTGGTATCGATGGAAACAAAAATTTAATTCAGAATATTACTTATTTCCAACTATACTGGTAGGTTTTTACATTTTATCACAAAGATAGACAAAATTATGATGTACATAGAAACTGAAGGCCACATTACTAGAGTAAGTGATTCATCTTCAAAGAAATTAATGTCATATATATATATATATATGTGTGTGTGTGTGTGTTAAGTGTTGCTATAACTATGCAAGAAGTAAGAAAAGCTCTTAAGATTTAAATAAATATTTTATTTATACATAATAAACTATTTAAGCTATTATGTATGTACAGTACCTTTCCAGATACTTCATACTTCTCAAAAAACCTAACCAATTTGCTATGTAATTTTTGTGTTTGTTTTAATATAGAGGCTTTATTAAATTACAACAATGAACAAGTTGCTTGGTTATCTAAGCTGTATGGATGGGTATTTCTGTAAAATGTTGCTGTGGTGTTTCTTAACAGCAAAAGTAATATTGATGTTACAGAAATGGGTTTACAATTACCTGTAATATACGTTTCTATAATTATTTTAAGGTTGAAATATATGTGTGTTAGAAAATTGAATATAATATTTGTATATCCTGATAACATTTTTCTATATTGAGATAAAACAAAGGATTCATTTTTAGATAGGTACATATGTTAATTAACACCTTGTTTATCCACCAGTTGCTATAATGCTTTTGTTAATGAACCATTTAATTATTCTTTCCATGTTTGTCTTCACTGATATTCTCCTACATAAGTTAACATGATGTGGTAATTTGGAGATTAAACTTAGCTTATAGTTACTTTATCTTTGCAATATTATAGAGGATCTAGTTTGTTGAAGGAGAGGTGTAGCATTTAAGCGCAGTTTAAATGAAAGAGATGATCTCTTGTTGAAGTCAAAATAAAAATTAAACTTTTTTTAGATACGAGGAATTGCTGAAATGTTGGGACTATTGTTGAGTATTTTACACTGAATTTAAAAAATGAAATGAGTAAGAATTAATGTTAAAAAATATAATAGGTTTAATATTAATGTCATATGACAAGTATAATTAACTATAATAATGCTTCACCAGCTTGGAAAATGCATTCACATAACAGTACACAAGTTTATTAACCATACAGTCTACAGAACGTAATAACTCAGATTGAACTTATCACGATTTCACTTGGAATTAGGATATTCTCGATTAAAACTTATAAAAATTTAAAACATTTCATTGGTACAAAAGTGAAATGCGTAGTATTTAAAAAAAAAATTAGCATGTGTGTAATATTCAATGTAAAAAAAAACTCAATTTTTAAAAAACAATGATTTCTTTATATACAATTCTATAAAAATGAGATTGTTTCCAGTCTTCAAATTACTAAATGATAAACAGATTGATTTTTTAAATAGAGGTCCCAAATAAAAGGTTTTAAAAAAATGAAATGATGAAAAAGTTCATATTGTTAGAAGCAAGTGTTGCACTTTATTAAATAATTTTCAGTTCAAAAATGATAACAAAAAGAACTTTGAAAAATTTAAAGGAACAAGATGTTGTCATTTGCAAGGCTGATTAAGGGGGACAAACTGTTATTCTTAATAAAATTGATTACAATTCTAAAGTTTAAGAAATTTTGAAAGAAGGTCCGTATGATACATTAAACTTAATCTTATAAATAAACTCCATACAATAGTTAAAGAAAAAATTAAGAGTTGTATAACCCTAACACCTTATGAAAAGCAAAGTTTAACTCCTAGTAACTTTATTTTACCTAGATTATATGCCTTGCCTAAAGTTCATAAGATTGGTAATAATTTCAGATCTATTGTATCCAATATTAAGAGTTCAACTTATAATGTAGCAAAACTGATATCTAAAAAATTATAATTTTTAAGGGATAAACATAAATAAACGGTTAAGAATTTGTGGAAAGAAGTGAGCATATAATTTTAGATCAAAAAAATATATTTTGGTGTCGTTTGATGATGTTTCAATGTTTACCAAATTACCAGTGAAAAAAAAAAGCTTGAATTTTTTGACTAAAAACTAAAGAAAATAATAATTCAGTTTTAGAAGTTATGGATATGATTAACCTGGTAGAAGTATGTGTTGAAAACCCATTTTTCCAAATTAATAGCAAAGTTTATAAACAGAACGTGGGTTTAGCTATGGGTTCTCCTTTATCTCCGTTATTGTGTGATTTATTTATGGACAATTTTGAAAGTGAAGCACTAGAAAAAGCAGATAAAAAAACCCGAAGTTTGGTTAAGGTATGTGGATGACACTTTTGATTGGCAGTATGGTAAAGATGAACTAGCTAATTTTGCTAATTACCTTAATAACATTGATAATTCTATAATATTTAATTATGAAGTTTGGATAAATGGTTGTTTATCTTCTTTGGATGTTTTAGTGAGTAAAAATAAGGATAATAAGGAAACTACCATTTATCATAAACCTTTCTCTGTAATCATTCTGCCTCATCAACAATCATGTCACACTACATTTCAAAAAACCTATTTTTTTTACTCTTATGTGGATAGGATACTAAAATTATGTTGTAAACAAGATGATATCAATAATGAGTTATTGTTAATTAAGCACATAGCAGTAGAAAGAGATTTTAA
>NW_013666686.1:35538-40380 GCF_000517525.1 Limulus polyphemus
TGACAGAGCTGTCATAAAACTAAAAATCAGGGATAAAAATATTTGCTGAATAAAGTAAGAAAGAATGTTTACTACTATCATATATACCTGGTTTATCTTGTCAAATAATGAAAAAAGTTTAAAAACAAATAAATATTTTTCCGATAAACAAAGTCAGCCAAATTCTTAACACAACTAAAGATAAAATTGATTTAATGGAAAAATGTGGTGTATATATATATATATATAAAATATTATGTGAATGTAAAAAAAGTTTATATAGGACAAACTAAAAGAAATTTAAAATTCAGAATGAATGAACACAAAAGAAATGTTAGAAATAATAATATTACTATTTGACCTTTAGCAGAACGTGTTAGTGAAACTAATCACACAATTCAATGAGAAAAAGCTATTTTAGCACAATCTGGAAGTTTAATTGGTATGAATATATGTGAATCTATTGAGATAATTGAATGTAAGAAAATAAATTTAAATTATTGAATAAGGATGATGGATCTGATGGAAATCTTTTCAGTAGATAGTGTGAAATTCTTTAATATGTAAATTGGTGATTTGGTAATTGTATAAATAAGTATTATTTTTATAAAACATTACACTCCTGAGGAAGACGCAGTAGTATACGTCGAAACACGTAGAGTATATGAAATTGTTTTCCAGTATCAACGGGTTTTTACCACTTTTTATCCTGCACAGTACGTTATTGTTTTAGTAATTTAGAGACTAGAAACAATCTCATTTTTATAGAATTGTGTATGAAGTAATCATTGTTTTTTAAAAATCATGAGTTTTTTTAACATTGCATAGTATTTTTATGATTGAATAATGTAAGTTAAGAAGTCTAGTGAATTCTGAATTCAGTTGAAAAAGTGAAGCCCGTTTAATACTACTTGTTTATAACTGTTTCAGGTTAATCAGTGCCAGATTGGAACAGCTCATAAGAAAGTGAAGTAAGAGGTACATAGATCCACCAACAGAAGCACTAGCCACAGCTCTCATTCTGGCTATCACCAAAGTTGTGCATGGAAAATGCATTTCATTTAATTTGATTCTGAAATATAACCAATTTATACATGTCATGCATTTTTTTGTTTTTCTTATCATTATAAAAAGTATTGTAAAACTTAAAAAGATGTACATATATGAATTTAGGATCTCAGTGTTGCTATTTGGTTGATTGTAATGCAATGTTGCATCCCTTAAAATCTTTTTCTATAAAGCAAAAATGTTGACTGTATGAAAGGAAGTTAGGTGATAAGATTTGAATATTTTACAGAGAAGGATTGTGTTATTCAATACAAGTGTACAATTTTACTTGGGAAACCATAATAATTCATGATTTTGTTAATATTAAGCTTCATAATTGACTATATGAAACCTATGCATTTCACATTATTTCTCTGAAACACTGTAGATATATTCTTGAAAATAACATTATCAAGAAAGTAATACAACTAAGCTAACAAGAGTTTTGAAATAATAACACTAACTTTATTGCTCCTGAAGTTTATCTGGAAATAAAATCTTTGAAAAGTAGGCTTGGTGTTTTAGAAAATGAACTTATATTGTTTGAGAATATATCAAATGAAGCTTTTTCCCATGTCTTTAACAATGTGTTTTTACTTAAAATTTTAAGCATCAGCTTATAGTTATAAAAATATACAATAATTTACTTTTTACTTGTCATTTCAGCTCTAGAAATAAATGGATGTCAAACCTTTTTAATCTATAGTAAGATTGCAGTTGTACATCATCCTAGTTCATTTTTAATACTTCAGCCAATAGGATTAATCTTTTAATAATACAAGCCATTGTTACAATTCATAACTATTTTAGTAATTTATTTAAATAATCAATAGTATTTGCTGACCTCATTTGGAAATGTAGCTTGTAGCAGAAACTGGATTAACTTGCAAAATTTCAACTATCATACTTTCCTGATAATTTGATGGTAAAACATTTGTAATGTTTTTTATGTTTAGCGGGATTCTGTCAAATAATGTCATTAGAATTTGATATGTCTGTCAGACATTTTTACATGTATTATAATGTAAGTCTTTAACTTCTTATATTTTAAAATATATATTATAATTAGCAAAAATCACAACAGTAACATTAAAACCAGCTGGCAGATCGTGTTGTTACACTGATATATTGATATAGTAATCCCATATTGTTTAGGTCAGCTGTAATTCACTTTAATGTTCAACACCTTATACAAACTAGTTGATTCTCTGGATATCTGATTTATATATTTAGGGTAATATTTGTAAATGCCTTTTTTGACATTGATATACATTAAATCAAAAAAATAAAATTTCTGAGGTTTAAAGACTAAAGCATTCTCACAATTAGTGCAAAAAAACATAAAAGTTTAAATTTGATGATGAATTTGTGTGCAATTCAGTTATGTTTGCAATCAGAAAATGTTTATATCCATATGAAAACTAGTTAAGAAAAACACTTACAAGAAAAGGTGAAACCATTATTTGGATTTACTAGAAAGAATTAAGGAAAATCTATAAATTTCAGTTTAATTGTTTAAAGTATTATATAACTGTAAGGTGTTAGAATAAAATTCATATTTGTGTACAACATACAGTTTTATTATATTTTATAGATAACATGTGCAAGACAAAATGTAGTCAGATAGACTTAAACATCTTTTAAAGGAATAATCACATTGCTTTCTCGTACAGTAATGTAAATTTTTCAATGAAATAACAATTATAATCCTGCTGATCAAAAAATGGGATTACTGAACATGGGTTTTTAAAACTTTGTTCATGATAATGCTGCCCTAACTATAGAAACTAATTTACAACCTCTGTGCAAGATCTTCGACTAATGCTTGTGTTTTTTCATAATCCTCTTTACAGTTAAATAGCATCTTTTTTTATTTTTTCACAATAAAATCTTGGATTACTTAATGTTGCAGTAAGCATATCAAATACTAATAAATAAGGCAAGGGCTTACATATTAATGTGACCTGGTTGCATTTAACAAGTTTTTAAATGTTAATTCAGTTCTTATAGTGTCATGCAAATACCTACATCAAACCTCTGTTTTATTGGGATTAAAAAACAATCAAAATGACAGCTCTAAATAACTTTATTTTAAAATTTCGGAAACTAGTTGTTATTTTGTTTTTTGGAAGTATCTTAAATACCAGCGAAGTGCAAAAGTTAACATTTGTGGGAATCAGTTCATAGTAAATTAGTTTATTGAAGTATTTGCCCATTAATTAAAGTATCGGGTTCAAATTGTATCTGATCTCAATTTTCAATCTTCACAGTAATTCTAACATCACAAAATGATAGTTACTTTTAAATATTTCTATAGTATGGAAAATAAGAAACAATAGAAAGGATTATCCATTCAGCCCTTGAACAAAAATCAGAAACTGATAAGTGCCTTACTGGCAAGTGTTAGTGGGTTAATACTTTGTAGCAGATAATAGTGTGTTAGTGGTCCCACGTTTAAATCCCACATGTGGGAGATGCAAAAATAATTTCCACAACCAGATGGTATCTGCTTTATAAATCTGTAAGTCTTCAAGATCTACCAATTTATGGAAAATAAATCATATCAGAGTAAATGGCTTGAAAGTGAGTGAAAAATGCAAACTGTAGTTATCAAAGGATTGCAACAAAGAAAGTGGCTATAGACAAATTTAAGAATTCAACATCAAGAGATTTAGAAAGTGTGCTCGACGAACATCAGATCCCTACAACCTTGATAAATACATATACACACTTGGCCTAACGTCATATAGGTAAGTTTGATACACTTTCAAAAACCTTTAATTATTCAAACAGATAATCATTTTGAAAAGACGCCAACTAAAAGCTCAAATTTAATACCTCGAAATGTAATAGGCTATGTTCAAAAATCATTAGTTAAAATATAAAAATGCCAGCCTCGGAGAGCACCAATGGCCTTCCCCCAGGTCGTTTTAGCAAAAAATCTAAATACAGATAAAAGTAGAGACTATTTTAATTTGTTATAGCGTAATACCACAGAAATGGTATATCTCCTTTCCCCTAAAGGATCAGGGATAAGTTTACTTATTACAATAATAAAACCTGGGATTCATCTCCCCACAGTACGCGGAGCACCAGTAACTTATTGTGTAGCTCTGCGATATTAAAAGAAAACTCGCTCTGTTCACCGTTGTCGATCGATCCCGGGTTTTAGCGCTGAGGAACAACTATTTTAAAACCTCATGGTGCGCACTTGAAGAATAACAGTAATTCCAATCAGTCAACCGAATACCACAATGAAGTTGATCTGCTTTCCCGTAATTGAAACCTTCAATAATATGACGTATTAACTCAAGCAATAATATGGTGTTCTTGCACCAAATGATTGAAAACCCCGTTATTAAATATGTTTCATCACGCAAGATGCGGTATAAGAATTAAAGAAGTATACCAGAAACATTATAAAGCAGGGCTGGTAGTTATTTTGTCATTAACATAAAAAAATTCAAGATTTGGGATATAAAACTAAGTATATTTTTTAATGTCAAATTCGTCTTTGAACAAAGAACGTGAAATCAAATGGTAGTGTTACGTCTCCGTTTGTTAATTGATTTTCAGTAACTTCGTTCCGACGAAACTTTGACGACACAAGTCCTTTCTTAATAAAACTGGTTTATTCTTTCCGAATATAACTTTACCGATACACTTAACTTCAACAATCGCGCTAAAACAAACGCTAATCAACGAACGTCAACAATACTTCTGACTGCAGTTCAATTACTCACTATCTCCACACACATTATATTCCCCTCTTTTATATACCAGCCTACCCTATCTAGCAAATACTAGAGCATTCGC
>NW_013666686.1:41380-57028 GCF_000517525.1 Limulus polyphemus
CAAAGTACATGATAGTTCTAGAAACGTTGCGTCACGGTGGTCATGTGACTCGCTGACGCAACAATACTAATGTCATGTGACAAGTATAATTAATTATAAACATAATGTAAAATTAATAATCACCTAAAATCATTCTAGAACAATCAGTAGAATAAACAAAATAAAGAAAAATTATTCTCAAAACCTACTGTAAAAACTGTATTTTGAAAGAAAAAAAAAGGCTAGATTTAGTCTTTGTAGTAGAAGTTAATTGATTTAAATTCAATAAAACCTGTCATTCAGTTTAAAAATAACTTTCGTTTCAATAAAATTTACAATGTTAATATGAATTATAATGTTAGACAATTTGTTGTTGTTTTGACGTTTCGTTATTTTAGTCGTGCAAACCTACTCAATGGACTATCTGCACTAAAATTTTCCTAAGGTTTTTTTTTTAACTGCACAATTAAAAAACACGAGTAAAACATTTATTTAACAACTCTGGGATGGAATTTTATAATCATAAATATGTTTTTGTAAGTATTTATCTACTTGAACTTACTTATATAGGTGAATTTTGAACTGCACAAATATTTTTACAGGTACACAATTTGTGATCAACTGCACACTCGGAAAACCCCGGATCTCTGTTCTGTCTTTTTCTTTGAACCGAACCTAGGGTCCCCCGGTGGGACAGCGGTGAAGTCTTCGGATTTAAAACGCTAAAATCAAGGGTTCGATACCCCTCGGTGTACACAGCAGATATCCCGATGTGTTTTGCTATAAGAAAACACACACACACACACACACGGAACATTGTAAGTCTTTAAACCTACCGCAGGCCCACCAGGGTACACGTTAGATAAATATATTACTCGTTGTTGATGGTTTGGATAATATGGACTTAATGGTGATTTCGGTCAACAAATGAACTTGTAGACTTCAGATATTTGCTTTGAAATATCGTCTTATTAACTTTATAGTGTATTTTTATACAAATTTTTACCCAATTTAATCCTGAAGAAAAAAGTGTGCTTTCGGAAAGCGCTCTAGTTATTATTCGTTTTTTGTTTATGTATTATTATATTTTCCTTAGAGAAACAAAAAGTCAGCTGAAATAATATCTTAAGTTTGATAAATTATTTAAGATATCGCTTTTGACTGCACAAGTTTTCAAAATAAATCCGCATAGCGCCTTAAGTATTTTGTTGTTTCGTTTTATATGAATAACTTAATATACGGTTTTGGTGTTTTTTGAACTTCATACAAGATCATTCTGTGAAACAGAAACTAGAATAGGTTGGAAACTTCCATGCGGTTAATAACCGGTTGGAAAGCTGCAGAGGCTCATCTTGTAAACATAATTTATGAACAAATTTAAACTAACGGGATGTCGTATATATATGCTGTGACAGCTCACAAACCTACCGCTGTAACTGCGTGTGCTACAGGTAGTTATAGTTTGTATTTGATTGTTTTTATTGTTTGGATTATAAGTGCTACTTCTGATCTTCGCGCCAAATGAACGTTAGGCTTGTCCACCTTTGAAGTTAACACAATTTAGGTTCAAAGTTTAATTTAAGAAGTTATCTACAGTCCATAAAAACACCAGAGCAAAATTTTTTATCATGTTATTTTGGTTTGATTAAAGAATTCATTTTTAATTGACACAGTTTATTATGTATTGATATGTTATCTATATCTGTTCATATTATTAAATTGCTATAATATCACCTCTTACTTTTTATTTTCTTCCATAGATAATAAGTTAAAGAGATCTTAACCTATCTCTGTAACAGTGTAAGGAAACCTCGTCCTTGGAATCATTCTAGTATCCTTCCTCTGAACATTTTAAAAATAAATCGATGTCCTTTCTTAGATAAAGAGACCAAAAGGCAAAACTGTACAAAGTATTCCAAGTGAAGCCTATCTAGTGATTTGTATAGATATAATTACCTTTTTTGACTTATCAATATGTCTACAAAAATGCATCTTAAAATTCTATTAGATTTAATACTAGCAATGGAGCATTGCTTCAGTAGCTTGATTGACTTTTAGTTTTAGTAGTTTTACACCAATAGTCCAATAAGTAAAGACTTTTTCAGTCACACTATTGAGTGTAGGTTACTGTGTATTAAATGTGATTTTCACTTACTTTAATTTAAGGTCATTTCCCAAATATATGTCAAACTTATCAATTGATCCAAGTTGCGCTGTAATATATCAACTTTCTCAATATAGCTAGAAACACCTAAGTGTTTAATGTAATCAGTAAACTACTAATTTACTAATTATGTCCATATCAATATCATCAATGTAAGAACGAAAAAGCAAAGGCCCAAGCATTTACCTCTGAGACACTTCACCAGTAACATGGGTCCAGTTTGATTGGACATTTTTTAATGACAACTTCTTATTTGTACCATCCAACCACTCTACTATTAAATTAACTAATTTTTCTTCAATCCATGTTGATGAGATTTCCATAACTATTGTTTTGTGTAGCAACTTATCAAAAGGTTCTGAAAATCTAAGTACATGAAGTCCACAACTTTTTCTTTATCCAGATATTTATAAGCATTTTTGAAAACAATACATCACTAAGACCAAATGTCCCCGTGGTAAATCCATATTGGCTTTCATTTATGATGTCATATTTCACTGAATAATTTTGTAAATCTTATAAGATTATAATTCTTCTCACTAACTGCTCAGTAACTTCCAGGGCAATTCTCTGTTCCTGTTCAAAATAGGAGTAATATAAACAACAGACAAATTCTCAGGCAGGTGCCTACCATCTGTTGACCTTCCAAAAATGAAAGAACCACATATCTGATCTCTGACTTCATTTAAAACCCTGGAAAAAGCCTGTTCGGCCCTGGTGCTTATGTGTTTTTGAAGTTTTCGATCTTTCTACTTACTTCCAAGGAATTAATGTATATGTAACCTTATTTGAGACAAGCATATGTCAACTGTTTTGACAGATGACAGTCCCAGTAAAACTCCAACTTGATGCTGCCCTCAGAGCAGATCATGCTGGACATTATGCTGGCTTGGTTTTACTGAGTTGGCAAAGAAATGTGAAGATGATGATAATATAAAAAAAGCAGTCTGTCTAATTTATTGAAGGAGTTTTGGATAATGATTTATTCCAACTTTTTTTATGCAAGTATTTTTGTTCCCCATTTTTAGGAAATTTTACATCACCAGATGACTTAAACCTCATTCTTGCCAAAAATACTAGACTAGAAATCTACAATGTTACACCAGAAGGGCTGCGACCAGTCAAGGAAGTCGGCATTTACGGCAAGATTACTATCATGAAATTCTTTAGACCTCCAGTGAGTAATTTTTGTAAAGTTTGTTTTAATTTGATGTTGATAAGATTGTAACTAAGACTGTATAAAGCAGTGTTTCTCAACCAATGGGTTGTGGCCCACTAGTGGGCTGCAAAGCAATTTGATGAGGGCATAAAAGTAGATGGCAGTATTTAAAAAAAATTGCAAAACAGCAAAAATATAATGCAAACTACATAATACCTCACAACATACTAACTATAAGTGATTGTCACACACATTAACTGAGCATAGTAACTATGAAACAGCATTGCTATATGTTTTATACTTCTATAATTTTCTGCAATGGATTGTGTTACTGAAAAGGTTGAGGAATGCTGGTATAAAGTTTTTGAGTAAGTGAAAACAGAGGCTTCACAACAGATTTAAGAATGCAGAATGAACAATAAATTTTTAATTTAAACTTTTTGATGAGGATGGCGCTTAAAGCTGACATGTAAATAGAACACAGTTGTTGACATTTGTCAACATGACCCCTTGTCTGTTTGGCTAAAATATATCATGTCATTTGGTTTTGTAATACCAAATTGAAAATAAATGTTTTGGGAAGTCCTTAATGTGGTTTTATTTGAAAACTAATTACATTTCTTGCCAGTAATCATGAAGATTCTGACTGCAAAAAATGTTTTGGGCATTTAAAAATGGCCTCCACATCACAGATTAGAATATTCAGAGCTAATATAACAAGAAATACCATAATGAATGACAGTGATGGTGTGTACCTACCAAGCTCCGATACTGATAGCAGTGATGAGTCTGCTAATGAGTAACAGGCAGATGTTCTCAGAAACTAGGGATCTCTATGACCACGTATCCAATGTCATGTGCAAGGAAAAGGATGATGAGTTAAGAGTTCAGCCACTCTCTCCTTCAACCACCCAGCAGTATGGTGAAATATCTCCCAGTGCCTTAGACAGAGGAAGAGCTGGCCAGCCAGCACTATATTCCTTATCTCAGGACCAGCTGCAGCAAGCACCTGCAGCTGTACTACAGCCCATTCAAGTCCAACAATAATCTGTAGTTGATGATTAGCAGGGTTATGATGACTTTGATCGATTTGAAAATGACTGGTTACTGGAGCATAACTGTCAACATGGTATGCTTGTGGATACTACAAACTTTCAACTTGTATATCTTTTGCATTTTTTGTTTTTTTCAGATGAAGCTTTTCAACATATTTCTCAAGGGATGAACATATATGCCCAATAGTTTTTTGACCATCCTGTTGACATTGCACCCAAGTCTTATTTTCACAAATCGGTTGATACAAACATATATGAACTAAAAGTTTATGTACCAATGCAGATTGCAATGTAACTATGCCAAAAGAATGAACTTGAAGAATATTGAGGAATCTCTTGGCCCACCTTCACTCCATTCCATGAAGTAATGTTGAGAGGAGATTTGAGCTAATAACTTCCTTTCTCTATTTTATGGACAGTGGTCTTGACATACCAAAATGGGTCAGCCTGAATTTGATCCTCTGAAAAATACAACCTCTTTTTGGATATCTTGCACCCTCAATTAAGCACTGGATTTAGCTCAAGTAAACTCTGTCTCATGATGAAAGTATCATCAAATTCAAAGGCCGTGTATCTTTTAGGCAGTATTCGCCATCAGAACCCACATATTGCAGAATAAAACATTATCCCTTATGTGGTAGAAAATCTGACTATTGTTTTATAATGTACTATTTATTGTGTTAAAGGGACTCTTGTCCTTGAGATGGGTTTTCTGTGACTGATTCTATTTGTTTATAAATGCTGGAGGAATGTGAACACAGTGGTGCAGTAACGTACGCTGCTACTTATTTTCTTGATTGTCTGAAGATTTTGTGATATCATCTTGCATAGTTTTTCTGTAATTGCTTTTCAGTATGTAAGATAGTGTTTTTTCATCTTTGTGTAAAATATATTTAGCACTGTGACATTAGTATTAAATTTTTATTCAGTGCTGAATGGGTTAATAAAATTGAAAGGAGAAGAAAAGAACTAAATCGGTAAATGTTAAAGGCTTACATTTGGACACAATAGTTTTGTAAATTAGAGATAACTACCAATGAGCAGTCTGTTGTAGAAAAAACGTACCAAAATGTTTTATTTTTTTCAAAAGCTTGGGAAACTGTCAGTCCAGAAATCTCATAAAAAAAAAAAAAACTGTTGTGCACATTTTGGTACTTGGAAAAACCACTCTATTAGAGATCCCAGAATTTCTAGTGAAATTTTGTGTATTATTATCTTTTGATTTTTGTGATACTAGTCCTTAAACTGTGCTTCAATGCCATAAAAATAATAAATTATATATATGTATATTTATATATCAAACCAATAGTATGTAAAAGTTCTATTCAAATTATAATAGTGTTTAAAATGTCGATCTGAATGTAAAATATAAAATTCATTTTGTTTGCAGCATATGTTATACTCTTCTAATAGATAGTAACTAACACAATTTTTAATTATGTAATCTAACTATAGAAAGTGTAGCACATCATTTTGTGGTGTCAGCAGTGTTATTGTTGTTAGAAATGTTTTTATTGTGAGAAGATTATTTAATGCTGTATTTTGATTGTTTGAATTTTTCCTTCAATTCATTTGATATTTAATAACAATAAAAATGGTAATCAGGTTCAGAGAATAAGTTTTCTTGAATGTTGTAAATACATTGTTTTGTACCAGAATTAAGAATTGCTTTATTGATTGAACTATGATATTTTTACATAGATTTTTGTTTGTGATAGTTACCATATGAACAATTTGTTATTTAAATTTTTCAAGGGAGAGAAGAAAGACTTGCTGTTTTTATTGACATACAAATACAATGCCGCTATTTTGGAATGTATTGGAAGTGGAGACACCATTGAAATCATCACAAAAGCACATGGGAATGTAGCTGTAAGTATTGTGCTAAAAGATTGAGCAAATGGCAATTAATACACAAATATTTATGGCATTTATAAGATTTAAAATTAAGCAATTGTAAATTATTTGTAGAAGCTCTGGCGTGTTAAATAGTGGTTCTTGGGTATTTTCATGTGTTTAGTACAACTTGTTTAGTTTATGTCTTGAAATAAGTCGGATCTCTAACAAAGGCAAACATAATGTGCTCTAATTAGTTATTTTCAATGCTGAATTGGTAATTCTTCATAATCATCACATTTGGCATCATTTAATAAAACCTTTCCTTCCTATACGTTGTGTAATCAATCTTTTGTGACTAGAGTCACATAAATGCTGAGGAATCAGTGTAGTTTGTAGATAGATCAATTAAGTCATCCTATGTGACTTGACTGCAGTAGTAATTTTTGCTATTTCTGTTAAATTAAACTTACTGTTTAGAATTTCTTAGTGGTTTCTACACATACATGATATTGTGATTATTGCTAGAATTTTTAAAAGGATAGACACAAAGCTTTATAAAAGCAATGTTCATATGAGACATTATGGAAAGTGTTTATAGATGCTTCATCTCAGTTTCATGAATTATTTTTGGGTCACACTGTTACATAGGTTAATACTAAGTGCAGAAGAATGTTGTATAAAATTTTTTTGTCATTGTTCAGTCTTTTCAGTAGCTTTGTGCCTGTCATTTAACTCTGTGTATATGGGCTCAGTCAATTTCATCGGCCATGTAACCACCATGTACCTATGGAATTATAGATTCTATAACTCTGAATATACGTAGTGTTTCTTGAATTTGGTAAGCTTTTAGTAAAAGTTACAAGTGTTGTACACAAAAATTCTGATTTTTAGTAAATTATTTTTAATAAATACCTGTCTGAATTTACAAAACCTGTATTGAGTCAATCTAAATGAAGGGTGACTTACATGATAAGAATACAAATACTTTCCATTTTATAGTTTCATATTTCACCTGCATAATTTCTGAAACGTACTAACTGAATATCAGAAGTTGTTTTTAGTAAAACTGTATATTTCTGTCTCTTATTTTCTTTACATTAATGCTAACTCTAGCAAAATCATCAATGTACAATGAAATTAAATCAAAAATACTTTTTTTTCCTCAAATGACTGCAGATTTCAAGTATGCATTTTTAAAACACACAAAATATATCAAGCACTAGAATAAAATGTCCCAAAAAGTACTGTAATATGTCTGGCTTTTTAAGGAAGCTTTAAATGGTTTAAAAAATTCCTTTATTACTTGGAGCAAAGACTTTACTCAATACATAAAAAGCTTTTATGGCAAACTGCCACAGTTCTGAACACCAAAACAAATAAACATGGTACATTGGATTTTGTTCTTTCTGGTTGTTAAAAATATGTCCATTAACTATGTACCATATAGGCTAGAAACCAACCTATAGGTCTTTTTCTTTTTTTTTTTCGTGAGTGAAATACAAATTTGTCACTAAGGTATAGTGAAGATGAAACTTAACAGTTTGAATGAAATTTTTGTGGCTTATATCTTAAACTTTTTAACCCCGAATATTTGAAACCCATTATCTTTATGTAAGTTAGTTTTATACATTTAATATGTATGTCATTTAAATGATTTTTGCTTATCTTATCATTAATTAAAGGACACCATTGCTCGACCTTCAGAGACTGGTAGTATTGGAATTATTGACCCTCAATGCAGAGTCATTGGTCTGAGACTGTATGATGGACTTTTTAAAGTCATTCCTTTGGAGAAAGAAAACAGGGAATTAAAAGCTTTCAACATTAGGTATGTAATTATTAATAGAATTAAAAAAAGATAATGTTATCTACAAGAACTTTTATATTTGTTATACGTTCAATGTATGCGTAAATGTGATATTTATCAGCTCTTATTTAATTTTGTAGAATGAGTGATCTTGTTGTCCAAGACATTGAATTTCTGCATGGTTGCCTAACTCCTACGATAGCCCTCATCCATCAAGATCCCCAAGGACGACATGTAAAAACTTATGAAATCTCTTTGCGAGATAAGGAATTTAACAAAGGACCATGGAGACAAGACAATGTTGAGAGTGAAGCTGCAATCATAATTGCAGGTATATTTTTAGAATATAATTTTCTCTACTTCACTTGACAGTAATAATATCTTTTTTTGGGGGGGGGGGGAGTGTTGTGAAAGTCATAAGCCACTAGTAAATGTGGTGATAAATAAAAAATTTGACAGTATACTTCACTAATACTTGATTTTTTAAGTTTTTTTGTAAACAGTGAAAATTAAGTCATAATTTGAATATTTTCTGCAGTGCCTGAACCATATTGTGGAGCTCTAATTATTGGTCAAGAATCGATTACCTACCATAATGGTGATAAGTATATTGCTATTGCTCCACCTATCATAAAAGTAAGTAGTTTATATAAAGTTTGCATCAATAAGAAAGTAGTAATAGATTTTAGGTCATAGTGTTTGGTCTGAAATATATATTTTCATGTGCAAAACACTAATTTTATGCCATATAATGAAAATATCTATATGATATTAGGATAACGGAATAAACTATTGTCTGTGTTTTATCCTTCATTAAAATTAAATTAAACAGATAGTGAATATGTGTTTCCACACATGTCTACTTGTAGGTGCTATGTCTATGGCAGGTGCTGGTAAGAGTTTTAGTGCAATATTGTTGTTTTCAATTTAAACAATAGTAATAATAACAACAAATCAAAAATGTAATATCTGATACAATATCTTACCTCTGTTCACAAAATAGCTTTTCTCAATTAGTACTGCCCTCTGTCGACACACATTTTCAATGCTTGCCACTAGCCTTCCACGTCCTGTTTTTGCATATCCACATGTAAATGATTATGCAGCAGCTCTCCACCAATAGGAGAACAGCACAACCCCTATTGTAACCAGCACTCATTAATCACTTCGAGAGTGGTCAGAAAATTTGTGCCGATTGAGTGCAGTGCTAGTTGAGAAAAGCTATTTTGTGAGAGGAGGTACATGTTTATCGGAAGTACATTTTCAGTTGAGGAAAATGTGGAAAAATC
The DNA here is from genome assembly GCF_000517525.1 of Limulus polyphemus. Taxonomy (NCBI): domain Eukaryota; kingdom Metazoa; phylum Arthropoda; class Merostomata; order Xiphosura; family Limulidae; genus Limulus; species Limulus polyphemus. Next base: position 50,673 of record NW_013666686.1, read on the forward strand.
AAAGTATTCAAAGAAAAGACAAAAAATCAATTGAAATATGTATTTATCATGATATACGTGTCAAATGATGAATAACCAACATTTTTTGTAGTACTCTTTGAAGCATGGATTCAAACAAAGTCCAGGTGATTCTGGACATGCTTCTCAGTTATAAATTGAATCTTTGCATTTTCTCTTTTCACCGTATAATGTTCATCTTTTTTCTTATTGTTTTACTGCTTGGACCAATTTTGCACTTTATTGGCAAATGTTTAACATCTTTAGGTTTTGGCGATTTACTTGCAACTGGAGGTGGTCAAAGCTCCTTTATTACTGCTAGATGAAATTCATACAATGTCATTTTATTCCAACTAGAGGTGGTAAAAACTCTTTTATTACTGGCAGATGAAATTCATACAATGTCATTTTGTTCCCAGAATACTGATTATACAAATAAAAGGAATTTAGCAGAGTCATTCGTAATATATGAGTACAAATTTTGTAACACCACCTTATGGTTTTCTCAAGCAAGGATGATACAATAACATTTGATCTTGTCTGTTATTTCCATTTATATATATACCCATATAAGTTTATTTTGAAGGTTAGCAGAATATGCTATATGTTATATATAAATTATATCTTTCTGTATTTCCAGTAGTTTCCTGTCAGAACTTCAGAAACAGTAACATTTGTGTAAAGACTTGATTTATATAAACAAATTAAGTGACATTAGATTTAATATTAATGTTTGTAGGGGAGAAATTATTTCCATCATTTGAATGTTTTAATATATGAAATGCATGTCATGTGATCTTACTTTTAGTTTGAATATTTGGTACATAGCATAAGGGGTTTAATTTATTTATTTTGGTCATCCAAATGTAAAAAATAACATTTTTCTTTGCAGCAAAGTACTATAGTTTGTTATGGAAAGGTGGATTCCAATGGTTCTAGGTGTTTGCTAGGGGATATGGCTGGAAGGCTCTTTGTACTGCTGCTGGAGAGGGAAGAAAGAATGGATGGGACAATGCTAGTGAAAGATCTGAAGCTAGAACTGCTTGGAGAGGTAATGTTTTTTTTAGTTTTATTATTTGTAACAAATAAGTTCATTCAAGCATGAAGTGCGGTTGGAAAACAAAAAGTTTATTTTTTATGTTATTGGAAAGGTGATAAGTACTTACTTTGATCATGCAGTAGCCTAAAACATATAGCAAAAAAATAAAAATATAAAAATAATGTAATATGTTGTTAAAACAATTAAAATCACATACTGAATTGTTAATATATGTTAGTTTCATAATTCTCAATGTGTTATTTCAGTAATCAAAAGTCAGAGTTTGTTAGGTGAGATGGTGATTAAGCTGATTTCTTAACAGATTGTCTACAATATAATCTGTATTTAAAATGAGGCATAACTCATAAGTCTGCCTAGTCCTTACCGTGAGAGAAATAAATTAGAGACTCTCAAATTGAAATAACAAAACATATATTAAACTAGTAACAAGATATCCATCTAATTAAATTGACCAGATTTTCACTTTTAACATGGATTTCTGCTTATCATAAAAGTTACTATAACAAATAAAATGTTACTTACAACTCGGTGGTGATGATCTTGTAACCTGTTGTTGTGAGGTTTTAATGGATTAAAACATATTTATTAGAGTTAATACCACTTTATAAGGATGCTGAAGTACTTGGACTTCTGATAGTAGCTGACTATCGATTTATTGTTATCAATTTAAGTAATGTAAATCATAATTTGGTGAGATCAAGCATACTGTGCAATTACTTTGATCTATTTACTTCAGTATGGGATTGATGGTACATGAGTCAATTTGATTTTCTCTTTTAAATAGTTTACACTAATGGGGTATCTGCAAGAAATCACATAGTTTTCATGGGCCTTTTTTGTCACTGATTGTTTATGTTTACACCACTTAGTATAAGTGATGTTTTGAATTACAAGTCAGTATTTTAATCCCCAGTTCTTGAGATTCTATACTAAGTAAACCTTGTTCAAGGAGATTGCAGCAAGTACTTAGTATAAGCATACATGTCTGTATTAATCGATACATTCATACCATTGGGCTTATGATTGACAGAATTAGAGAGGTGGTTAAATATTAGTTCTGCATTACTAGTGTTGTCATCAGTGAGGGTTCTGTTTTACGATGATGTTGTTTGTGCATGATTTGTACATTTATTCAGTTGTATCATACCCAGTGCTACATTGGTTACACTCTGACAACTAACACTGATATTTTTAAATAAGGTAAATTATTTCTAAATACCTTCTGTTCCACATTTCATCTTGTTTTATAGACATTTTATAAATTTCTTCATTTAAGTTTTTGCCTATATTAGATAAATGACAGTACACTTGATAGAGCCAATAGAGATTTAAAATTCCTTCTTCATTTTTGTCATCTGTTTTTGAACTTGAACTTAAAGTGAGACTCTCATACAAAAATGAATCAGTCAGAACTAAGAGAAATAAAAGCAGGAACTTGAAGAAAATATCCTATATAGTGAGACTTGTTGCCAAGAAAATGACACATGCTCCCTTAGAATATGATTTTGTATGAAAAATTAGTAAATTACCTTTGAAGTTTCTAAAACACCTGATAATTTTTATGGCTAGTCAGATGAAATTGTCATTTATGTACATAAGTAACAACTCTCTTATAGGGTAATACCACTTTATAAGGATTCTGAAGTACTTGGACTTCATCTGATGGTAGCTGACTATCGATCTCTTGTTATCAATTTAAATAATGTAAATCGTAATCATGTTTGATTGAAAAAAAAGATTTTAAAAGGTTTAAGCCTACGAATTATTAGATTAAATGTACCAATAACAAATAAAATCTATCATTATTTCATGAAGAACTTAATACAAAAAAATATTCCACATTAGAAAAAAAAAGAAATCTAAATAATCACAGGCTTTAGCTACAGCAAGTTTACTTGATAGATTTCTGGCACAGTGTAGATTGTTATTTTTGGTAATAATTACTTATATCTTTTGTAATTTGTAACCCTTTAGTTTAACATTTAACCAGTTCAGTAGTTTTTAATTTTCTAAAATAACAGTAAGACAAAACATTTTTTTTTTCGTGTGTTGTTGTTTTTATTGTAGTAAGATCACTGTCTAATTTTGTTTGGATGTGTGTTGGTTGTTAACATTGATTAAAACATTTTCTATCACAGAATAACAATTCCTGAGTGTTTGACTTACCCTGGCAATAGTGTATGTGGGATGGTCTCTGTATGATTTGGTCTGGGTGTGTATGGTAATTGTTAACATTGATTAAAACATTCTCTGTTACAGATAACAATTCCTGAGTGTTTGACTTACCTTGACAATAGTGTAGTGTATGTTGGATCTCGTCTTGGGGACTCACAACTTGTCAAACTGAACGTGGAAGCCAATGAACAAGGTTCTTATTTAGAAGTAATGGAATCCTTCACAAACCTAGGACCACTAGTAGATATGTGTGTGGTTGATCTGGAACGTCAAGGTCAAGGTCAGGTAAGGCTTTAAATTTGTCTTTATTTGGATTATCGCTATGTATGAGTCAATGTCATTGTTGTGGATTTTTGAATAGATGTCACGTTTGATAGGTCACTTTTTATTATTGTTGAACCATGCATTTTTTTGATGTATGCTATTTGAAGAAAAGTTATCTTTAGACTATCAATCTTGATCCTTCCTCTTTCAAGAAAAGCTATCTTTAGATGTCACTTATGATTAAACATCTTGGAGTACTCCTCTTTACTCTACCCCTTTTAAGAGAAACTTTGTAACTCTTGGTGTTGGAATCTTGGCATGTTCCACTTGATCCTACTTCTTTCAAAAGAAGCCTTGTTTAAGTTTAAATCTTGGTGTCAGCATCTTGAAGTCCTTGTCTTATTTATTCCACTTTCAAGTAGCAATGAGCACAATTTGTGAGAATCATTATCATCAACAAAAGAATTACTCCAAAATTATCATCATCTTTATGTACATTGCAAGAAAGTGTGAAATAATTTTACCTTTTTAGCTATATTAAAGTGAAACATTTTGTAACCTGTACCCAAAATCTATTTTAACCTTTGCAGGAATGTCGAGAGCCAGCATGGGCCCTGGGGCAAACATCCTTGCCGGACCCTCTTTCTCTCTCTCTCTTATTTAACATTTACAAGAATTTATTAAAAAGAAGATCCTAAATTAGGACAGCAATGAGCTCATAAACCAGACAAAATCATAGCAGCAGTTATTTTTACCTCACAGTATAAGTGTAAAAACTTTAATAAAGTAACAACAAATATCTATTAAATCTATAAAGTAACAAATACATATTAATTATTACTCAAATTGTTATTTCAGTCATTCTTAATGTATCAAGCATCTATATGCAGGTTTCATTCACCCTGGCCCCTGTGGGTGTCGGTTCTCAATGACCAGGTTTTGGATTTAGAGTAGAACTAATCAACATGTATTACAAATGTATATATATTCCTCCCTCATTTATACTCCATCAGTGCTTTGGGAGGTAATTGCGGATTGTTACAGTTTCTTTCCCTCCCACTTTCCCTAAGTGTTTCTTATTCTGAGGATATTAATGCGCTTGGGGTGGTTCTGATCAATATCACTTTTGAAGGAGATGATTTACATTACGTAGACATCTTTTCGATACTAGATGTCGGGTTCTCAGATTAATCTATCAATTTATCATATTCACATGTGCCCCGTTCATGAATCAGGGGAGTTCTAGATTCCGGTGAAGATGGTATGGTTATCTTTCCTACCCCTGCCAGATGGCTGGGTTTTGTTTTGTAGTTGACTAACTGCTGGTATGATCCTCTTTCCTACCCCCACATGGATGTTGGTACCTAGTGGCCAGGTCTTGGATTGTAGTTGACTTACCAATGGTATGATTCTCATCCTACTCCTGTGTGGATGTTGGTTCCCAATGGGATGGGTTTAGGATGTAGTTGACTTGCTGTGTATGGTCCATTGCACCCCTACATTGCACTCTACACCTAGGGACACACCCTTTTCATTTGACCCAATTTTATAATTTCTGAGATTAAGTTTCATGAATATTACATAGTTCGGATCACTTTCTGCCCATAGTTCTCTCCCAATTGTATATATGCTCCTCTGTTTTCTACCCATACATGCGACATCTTTGTACAATAAGCAAAGACTATACTTGGTTCAGAAGTGGTGGGGTTCCCCATGTCAGATCTTAGAATCTGACTGTCTCATCTTAGGGAGTGTCCTATTCAATGTGGGATTCTGGCTATTTATGTGTGAAGAGGTAATGTACCATATCAGAAGTTATAATTTTCCAACACTGAAAATGTATTTTCAATAGGTACTTACCTCCTCTCGCACATCCCACCCTTCCACCCCACTGAAAACCAGGGCTTCCATCTTTTGACAAAACTTGAAGTGATAGTTCTGTAGAATTGAATAGAGGGAGTCACAAGCATCATTAAGTATGTCACACTCTTATTGGAGGGTTGACACATGATGATTTGCATGAGAGATGCATTGGAATTGGTCACTTCCAATAGAGGGGAGATAGAAAAAATGTTTTTTGCATAAAGAGGGCAGTACTTAACTAGAATAGCTGTTTATGTGAGTGGATGTAAGTACATATCAGAAATACCAGTTTAGGAAAATTATAACTTTTGTTATTCCATGTGTTATTTCGATGAGGAAAATTGCATTGCATTTGTTTTAAGCAGAGGAGAATGACTATAATGCATTGTTGGTAAAAAATATTTGGGTTTTGATGTAATGGATGGATCCAGCACAATAGAGTGCTCAAGTTCGCTGAGTAGCCGCAGGTAATTTTCCAATGTATGCCATCGTTCCTTGTCATTTTGCTGGGTGCAAGAAAAGACTGTTATTTGTTATTTCTATAAGAAGTGTCAAAGGGGGGATATTCAGTTGAAATTAATTTATTTGACATGGTACAATAAAATCATGCATGAATATAATACAACATGAAATATATGTATACACTCAAATATGTTCCTCTCTCTATGCGTATATTCCCCGTTAATGCTCCTTCTTTTAAACATTTCTTTCAATCAGTTGATGGAGGAAGTCAATGTTATTTGTGAAATTCTTTCAGAAAAAGAAACATTCTTGTTCTTAAGTTAGTTTGTTTTTCTCAGATTGACTGTTCAGCACATGCCAAAACTGACTGATTGATATTGATATGAAATTTTAGGAGGTACAAAAAATGTATTTCACGTAATGTATTCTTTAAAACAAGCATTTTAATATATATATTTCTATGATTAACTGTTCAGAAGATAAGGCATGACAGACATACATTTGGGTTATATATATATATATATATATATATATA
>NW_013666686.1:57049-64118 GCF_000517525.1 Limulus polyphemus
TATATATATATATATATATACTAGTTGTCCTTATCCAACGTTGCCAGGGTATTACCTAAACAGAGGGCCGATGTTTACCCTTTCGTGTGGAGCCTCACTTTGTCACATTTGTTGCATATGTTTTGCTGCTTGTGATTGCCAATCAGAATTGTTTTTCTATCTTCTTGACATTTTATCATACCTAACTCCCCTCCCAAAATAAAATGAATAAAAACCAATTTATTTTTTTCAGAATTACATGGGTTCAACTTGTCTATTCTATAAAAAAAAAGGTAGTCATGTTTGTCAGTAGACATGACATTGTTTGATGGATGTTTATTCTTACACCACAATGGAACACCTCTCTATAAAATACACAAATTTTTCTGACATCATTTCCACTTAAATCGAACCAAAATTCCAGTACATCTTCTGTGGGAAAAAATTAGATTACAAAGTTTTCATTGACACTAAAAATGTGATGTGAGACATTAAACCTTTATACACTGATTCCATATCTTTATAGGCCTAATATTATAGGGGCTGAAATGTATGAACAAACAGACACAAACTTAGCTGTATATATTAGATGTGAAGGACAATAAAGCATTATCTTCAATGTCATTAGACTGAATGTCTTCAAAATCAGCTGATGACAGTGTCAGGACTGTTGTTAATTTTAGCTCTTAAAAAAAAATTATTGAAGGTGAAAGATATTTTTTCTTATTATTTAAAAAAAAATTCTTATTTAGATTCTATATTATATGTAATTTTCTGTTACTACTGACAGCAATATTGATTGAGTTTCTTGATGTGATATAAATTTATGCTTTGCTATATTTGGCACAGCTAGTGACATGCTCTGGTGCATATAAAGAAGGATCTCTACGTATTATCAGAAATGGAATAGGAATTCATGAACATGCTAGTATTGATCTGCCAGGTATTAAAGGAATTTGGCCTTTGAAAGTAGATACAGCCACGCAGTATGACAATGTTTTGGTTCTCTCTTTTGTAGGACAGACAAGGTAAGCTGTTATACTAACATTAGTATTTTAAATATTTTTATTTTATTTTTTGCAAGTACATACTAAAGAGAAAATGAATCAATTGTCCTTTTTATAACAAGAGTTCGTATTACAACCCTAGTCAATAGTTATACTTTCACTGGGGCAGTATTTTCCATATGTTATTAATTTTCTCATAACAGGTCTAGGAAGGCCTGTTTTAGCTCTAGGTGCTTGTCCTAGATTTTGATGTGTTGAAAAATGGTCTTCATCATATATGAACCAGTATGATGTTTCTAAACTTACAAATTGAACTTGTAACACAGACTAACCTGAATGAGAGAAGAGAAATATAATGTAAGGAAGAAATGCACAAGCAACACAATATGTATAATGTTGTAAAGCATGACTGTCTGGAAACAGTAGAGTTGGTTGATTTACAATAAATGTATCCCTATTATGAGATTTTCACTGAGAAAAAGCAAGAAAAAACAGTTTGAGGTAAAAAAAATCCAAATGTAGGCCTAAATCATAGTCTTCTTTATGGTGGTGATTAAAAAAAAAAAGAGCAAATTTACTTTTGGTTTTGAGTTGTGCTTGTGCATTCTTGGTTAAGATGAAATTAAAATCTTGTTTTTGTGCTAAGTGGTAAGTTATAAGAATCCCACATGATTCTAGTGAGATGGTGTGTCTGAGTAAGGACACATTTTGATTGATTTATTATTTCTAGGATATTGATGCTGAATGGAGAAGAAGTGGAAGAAACTGAACTTCCAGGTTTTGATACTAGTCAACAGACATTTGTATGTGGAAATGTTAAAGGACAACAAATCATACAGGTTTGTTGAGAAATCTCAAAATTGTTTAAAGAAATATAATTTTTACATCACAACAGTTACCAGCAGGGTGTGACATTGATTAACAGATCATGCTCTGAGAGTACTTTTTTTCTTTCTACCAAGCTACTACTATCAGCTATACAATTTTAAAACAGTAGCATATGATTAAGATATTTTGTTCATGCTTCGTTTCTGATATTTGAGTAAGATATATATACTGTTCATGCATTGTTTATTATGTTTTTATTAACAAGTTATGAAAATAGTGTTGTGTTCATATATTAGAAAGAATATATATATCAAATTCTTTTGACTAATGTTGTTTGCATTTTGTATATAACTTCTGTACTTTAAGAATTAATATCCTCTTTAATATGCATTTTACTGTGAAATAGAAATATTTATAACAAACATATTTTAATATTAAGATTTTAAATATTTTTTTATGCAGCTCTGTTGCTGATTAAGTGTAAAGATTTAATAAAAATTGAGGGCTGATAGAACAGCTATTTACCTTCACTGGTCTGTAGCTCAGGGTACTTACCATCACTAATCTGTAGCTCATGGTAGCATAGTTTTGTAAGTATCTACTTATCAGTAGAATCTAAGATTTATCCATTGTAGTTTGAAAATTATTTCACTAAGTTTAATAATGAAAAATAAAGTATTAGTTAAGAAAGACAATATTTTTCTTTCTTTTCAATGAAATTTATACACATTTTGGTGAAGAAGAGTCCACAGAGATTATATTTTGTTTTAAAAAAAAACGATATTTTGTTAGTGTAACCCATATACTTTTATTTATAGAGGCCTCTGGTGTTTTTCTGATTCGTCTTCATAAATGTTAATATTTTTGTTCATTATCCAACTGCAAGTGCAAATGCTTCATTGTGTAATACAGGTGACTGCAGCATCTGTTCGATTAGTAAGCAGCAAGACTAGAAAATTACTCAATGAATGGAGACCTCCAGCAGATAAGAATATCAGCGTTGTTGCATGTAATAACAGTCAGATTGTTTGTGCTGCAAGAGAAAATCTTTATTATTTAGAAATTTATGACGGAAAAGTGAAACAAGTTAGGTAGGTTAGTAAGTAGTGAATTGTTAATAATTTTGAACTTCAAAGATAGTTAAATATATCATTTTGTGTTAGACTGTCACATACAAAAGTGTAAATATTTTCTGAGTCTGTTTTACCAGTGTCTAGTAGAAATGCTTGATAACTAAATAGTGTTTATAAGGTACTTCAAAAATAAGTTCTCGAATCAGGAGCAGTTTTTTTTTATTCAGTCATTTCCACCAACTTTTAAAATGCTCAGTAAGTATATAAGCTTTTTTGGAAAATTAACATGCCAATTCTGAATGAGCTGAATATGGCCCAGTGGTTAGTATGCTAGACTGTAGAGTTGATATTCCATAGTTTATGTCCTGTTAGAGCCAAAAGAATTACTTATCCATGGATGCATTATAAGAGTGAAGGCCAATTCTTTCTATTTCATTTGTCAAGAGTTGACTTTGGGTGTTATTGATTAGCTGACTTCCCTTTAGACTATCACTTAAATTAGGAATGGCAAGTGCAAATAACCCTCATGTAGCTTAGCACGGAATTCAACAAATATATCCACTCTAAACATTGCTTTTAATTACAAGCTAAATTATAAACTGTACAAAGGTCTGAGTTTTGATATACATCCTTCCTATGTTATTTTCATAAAATCCTGATGTTTCAGAAGTATCAAATCTCATTAAAGTAAGTAATCAGAACTTATTAAAAATTATTAATTTATTTCAATACTTTATTGGATACAACTGTCAACGTAACTACAAGTTGAAGGTGCAACAAAATTTTACAGTTCTAATTCACAATTCCTAATGTAAAATACTCACAATGTTAAATGACATTTTAAAAGATGTTTTTAGCTGCACACTTTTATCATGTTCTGAACTATGTGCTCCCTTTTCCAAAGCTACTGAATTTTTATCTGTTGGTTTTTTAAATATGTTTAGCTGGTATAATATTTAATGCCATCTTTGGAATTTTTCCTTTTCTCTTTTAATGTCTGATTTGGACAAAAACTAATGTTTGCAACTCAAGGTTGAATAATAATAGATCTATGACTCAACTGCCTATGTAAAAAACCAGCACTTTACATGTCATAAGTTCATGAAAGCTTTCTATGTTAGTATTATGCTTCTTTTGATTACCATATTGTGATACACATGCTTGCTAGGGTCCTGTAAAAGTATTAGGTCACCAAGAAATTAATGTCATGTTTTGGAACACTTTCATTACCCACCCACCCCAAAAAAAAAACGTACACCACATAAATAGTTAAACGAATTGCCTAAACATCATGTTAGTGTAGCCTATATAATGTGTAAAGTTTAGTAAGTTCTAATCCCTTGTAGTGATGGCACATGACGAGACACACATTCGAAATGTAATGCTGTTTGAATACAAGAAGGGAAACAATGTCTCTATAGCCACAAAGAATATCAAAGAAGTTTATGGAAATGTTTTGAATGTTCATAATTGTCACCGATGGTTAAGCAAATTTCGTTCAGGTGACTTTAGCCTTAGAAACTGTGATGGCAGGAGCCAACATGTTGGAATTCATATTGATGCTCTCAAGACGCTTGTTGAGTCTAACCCAAGGCAACAAACTCGTGAAATGGCCCTGAAATTGCATGTCTCTCATGAAACAATATGTAAATATCTAAGGAATATGGGAAACTCCATAAAAAAGGTGTTTGGGTGCCTCACGAACTCTCTAATGATCATTGTTTCCAACGTTGCTTCGTCTCTTCTGGCGCATAATGCACATAAACCATTTTTGGACAGAATTGTCACCGGTGATGAAAAATGGACTCTCTTTGCGAATATTAAATGCCAAAATAATGGCTCAGTCCTAGACAAAAACCACTTTCGACCTCAAAACCTGGACTCCATCCGCAGAAAGTGATGCTTTGCATTTGGTGGGATGTCAAAGGAGTAATTCATTTCGAACTCCTCAATCCACAATGAACTGTCAATGCAGAGATCTATAGTCAGCAACTGGAACGTTTAAATCAAGCCCTTCATCAGAAACGCCCTTCACTCATCAATCGGAAAGGTCTTCTTCTCCACGACAATGCACGTCCACATATGCCATGTTTGACGCAACACAAGGTTATGGGGTTTGGTTGGGAAGTTCTCCCCAACCCACCATATTCTCCAGATTTGACACCATCAGATTACCATCTCTTTCGTTCACTGCAACAACATCTTAATAGGAAAACGTATGTAAATATGGAAGGTGTTAAAAAGGACATTGACATGTTTTTTGCTTCAAAGCCAAGTGATTTCTTTAATCAGGGCATTAACAAAATTAACAACCTGATTGTAAGATGGAATTGATAAGAATGGATACTATTTTATTTAATAAATGTTTTGTTTGGATATATAAGTTGTTCAGGTTTTTTCATCCAAAAAAAAGTGATATTAATGTCTTGACGACCTAATATGTCTATTGATCAATGAAAATTGTATTAAAAAATGTGTATTAATATAGTTAAAATTTTTTACAGTGATACAGTATTAAAAGCTTTTTATGAAAATATTTTTAACTTTGTTATCTCCTACTAGAGAATGATTTTTATAGGACCACTAAATAAATTGTTAATTATGAAGTGTTTGTAAAGAAATGGGACTTTAGAACAAGTTTTTCATCTTTTTATGGCACCACAACTTATGATTAGAAACATGTATCTAAAATGAGAATTAATCATAATTTAGAATAGTTCATTTCCAAACTTTTTACTTCTGTACAGCCTTGTCTTTGGTATGCACTTCTTTTCCTTTCAAAGTTATATTTCACCATTCCAATCTGTAACTCCCTTGTTCAAGTTCCAAAGAACTAGTTGTGTACCTTTGTGTAGTGAGAAGTTGAAACAGATCAGTCACAGTCCTAACTGCATGCTCAACTCACGATATGAGAGTTGCAGGTTCAAATCCCCATCACTGAACATGTTCGTCCTTTATGGTTGCTAGTTGGGTCATATTGGGAAAACGTCACAACCCTAACTGATAATGTTTTATATTAATTGTTTCTGTATATTTAGTATTTATACAAAAACTCATACTGTATTTTTGTTTTCCTTAAAGCTCTACTGTAATGGAATATGAGGTAGCCTGTATTGATATAAACCCTCTGGAAGAAGGGAAAGATGAAACACATCTGTGTGCAGTAGGACAATGGACTGATATTTCTGTGAGGATACTACGTTTACCAGCCTTGGAAGAGATGCATAAAGAAATGTTAGGAGGAGGTAGACATTCGTTATGGTGTACTTTTAAAAGTCTTATTATGATTTGAATGTAATTGGCTATCTTATTTTGTGTCTTACTGATGATTAGTTTGTATTACTCGTGTCTCTGTATGAAAACATTGATTTATGATGATTTTTGATAATAAATGTCAGAGCTTTGTAGAATTTTGTTTTTTTCTTTTTCCAGAAATTATACCAAGGTCAATCTTGGCTACAACATTTGAAGGTATTCATTATTTGTTGTGTGCTTTGGGTGATGGTTCTCTTTTCTATTTCATATTGAAGTCAGACTCAGGAAACCTTACTGACAAGAAGAAAGTAAGTTATGTTTCACTGTAGTAATTGGTCAATATTTTATTGCAGAAAATTACAATATTTATAGAATGAAGCTGCTGACATTACTTTGAATAGTTGTTTTAAGTTAGATCTAGACAGTGAAGGAATATTTTGTATATCAGCAGGCTCAGTATAAAATACCAAGTTTGTATACACATTTGCACTCATTAAGTATTTATACTATAACTTTTAATACAGTATGTGTATCTTCACAAAATTTGGTAGACTTTTGGGAAACATTACAAGTTTTTTGTGCACAAAAAATCAGGTTTTTAATAAAATATTTTTACCAAAGCTTTGTCTGAATATATCAAGTCTTTTTGTTATTAGTTTTTTAAAGTAATTTTCATGTTAAGATTAAAAATACTTTTCTTCATCCCCAAAATCTCAAATTTCATTTGCATAATCTCTAAAACCTCCTAAATACATTTCAAATGTTTGTTTCAGTAAAACTTTATATTTTATCTGTCATTTTAACTCTATACAAAGTTAATCAATTTGATTGACTTTGTAACCAAAAAAAAAATTAAATAAATCTAAATTACCCTTTTTCTTTCTAGAATGACTCCAAATTGTAACATGAAACCACATTTGTTTAGCC
>NW_013666686.1:64203-66266 GCF_000517525.1 Limulus polyphemus
TTAACTATAAATTTTTCTGGCTTTCTAACCATGCAACAAGGGCCGTTACAAATTCATCCACACTAGTCAATATCTTTCCTGAGGAAAAAAAGCTTGTACTAAAAATAAATTGACAAATGTCAAATCATAAACCAATGTAATATATACATCATTTGATAGATGAAAACGTTAGCTTTCTGTTGGTTATAAATAATATAATATTAAACATAAGAGAGAACTATTAACAACTCTTGAAAGAGAGGATGTGACTGGTGGGTGTGATAAGAGGGGTCTGATTTTCTATTTGATGGCTCTGGAACCAAACAAGATTGAAGGCTATAAAAACTGTTTTGTCTGGGTGATGACGATTTTATAGTGAGTAATTTACATTAAATTTCATACTTATTGGAGGGGTGGTGAATAAATTACAGAAGAGAGGGATGCCTAGAGAACAAATGTCACATTTCTCATACTAGCGGATATTCAGAATATTTTTTAATATTGTCTTATAAAATCAAGAACTTAAACTTATATACTATTAAAATATGGATTATTAGCTATACTAAGTGACATAACATAAACAAAAAGTAGTTTAATTACGTTTTTAATAAGTCACTAAAAACCTTGTGACGTGTGCAATAAACAATGCCCATTGTAAAAGCGTTAAAACTGGACTTGTTTAACAGGTCTTGGTAAGGCCACCCAAGTGTAATGCTGAGAGAAACAATCATTAACCCTTTCTATATTGGTCACAGGTGAAAGGCCATGTCATCTCATTTGTTGACTCACATTCAAAATTTTTTTTAATTCTATTTCATGAATTTATGTCAATAAGATTGCTATCAAATTATATATTATAATTCAAATTTTAGAACTATATATTATTTAATTTGTTAATTTAAAAGTAAATATTAAAAACACAGATAAACATCGATTTTTGTGTGTCATGTGGAATGTTGAATGCAGCACTGGTTCAAATTAGATGTTTATGAAGTCAAAATACTAAGTCTATAGTTTCATGTGAATTAGAAACTCAAATTACAGATATCGACAAGTATATAAGCTAGAATGTAAAATGAGAAGTTCTTTTCTTTTCTCTTTGCTAAGATATTGCTCATGTAATAAATTAAACATAATGGCACCCCGCTCACCTCCTTCCATTTTTATAAACACTTACTTCTTTATATGACATGAATAACCAATCAGAAGCTCAGAATGTCACCCTAGTGGTTTTTCTAAGCCTTTCTAATGTACCTAGCATCATTTTTTTCTTTTAAATCAAGATTTCAATAAGGTAGGTTGTGTCTTTAGTCTGCTCGAAATTTCGTTTTTTTAGAGTAAAATACATCTTAGTTCCTAAGCTTGATAAATTATAGTGGAATTCTATGGTATTGATGTAGTAATTTATGATTTTTTTTTACTTTTATTTACAAATGTATATATAAAACCTAAAAAAAATATTTTGTTTCATATCCTCCACGTCCAAAATATTTAAAGGCTTAGCAACCTACGTCAAGCAGCAACCAAGTACAAAGGTCATAACAAGAAGAGATAATTGTTTGCTTTACTTCTTTATTTACTGTTCTATGTTTTAGGAAAAATAACTCTAAGAAGTTATTTCAAAGTAGCAATAACCTCTATACATATATAATGTATAATAATTGAAATGTGACTGTATTTTACAAAATACTAGTCAAATAAAACACAGCCTAAGACAAGTTACTTTGTACAGACCAAAGGTCACCTTTATATTATTTGATACGGTAACTTGAGTGCACGTGAGCCACGTCATTGTAACTTCTGTATTGTTAGCCTAGCATGGGTGAAAGGTTAATATAATAAAAATAATAAATATATATAAATGTATAATCTTATGAAATTTAAACTATTTTGTCTAAACATTTATGTTGTCGTGTTATAATTTGTGTTCATTCTAGAATGAAAGATGCATAATTTCTGTTTATTTCCTAATTTTTATGGTGGTTATGAGATCGATCAAATTTACTGAACCCGTACAGAGATTAATTACTGAAAATACAGATAAAATATAAAGTTTTTTCTTAGAAATGTTTGATAACTATTTG
>NW_013666686.1:67184-69303 GCF_000517525.1 Limulus polyphemus
AAATGGTTATGAGGTCAGTCCCATGGACTGAGCCTGGGTTGAAAGAGTTAACTGAATGTACAGTGGGCCAACCCAGTATTGGTGAAGGAATGTTGGTTATAATTTGGAACTTAAAATGTGTATCTACACAAAAGTGGCAAGTTTTTAGTAAAATGTACTAGTTTTTGTAGACAAAATCAAATGTGATACAGAAGTATTTGTATTCAAGATATGTCTGTGAATTGATGACATCAGTCTGACAAGGCAAAGTGATGTTAATGTGATGAAAAAATATTTTGTCCATCATAAAATTACACATTGTATTTGTCTAACTCGTAGAACCTCCAAAATGCATATCTACGGTGATTTGTTTTTTTTATATATTGTATCTGGTATTTACTCTTCTCTGCCATGAATTGTTGTTAATTTAGCAATGTATGGTAAAATGAATAGTTGATAACTCTGACATCAACTATATAATACCATGTTAATGAGACTCTGTAACAGGTCATCACATGCACACTTTGGATCCCACCCATGCACATAGAGTTGGACAGGATGCACTGAGAACAGCTTGGTACTGAGAGAAAATGATTGACAATAGCTAGAGAAGTTAACTTTATAAATCTTTTCTAACAATAAAGTTACAGTTTAAAGCAGCAGACAGTCTATAAAAATTAATAAGTTTGAAGTTATATAGTGATTCAGCAGTTGTATTGGCTATGCAAAGTGCTTTAAAGGTGAGAGATCAAATCTTGCTAAGGTTGAGGCAAAATTTGAAGTGTGTCAATATGTATATGTTTATATCACTGGGTATTTATTTATACCAGCAGTGATGCACAAAACATTTGCAATCAAGTTAGTATCGTTATTGTAACAGTAATTCTTTAAATATGGGATTTCTAAAATAATACACTGAAATCTGCAAGTCCACTTGCCTTAGGCCTAACATTAATTATGGCCTATATTCGATATACGTTTTTTGCTTAAGTCTAGATAGGGCTAAACTTTACCATACTTTATACTATCAATAAATTAAGTTATAATCTTATTCCATGATCTAACATTAGACCTTTCTAAATACTTTGATAAGCTTTTAATATGTTGTACAAAATGTCTTCTAAGGTATATTTATATCTGCCTTTTGTTTATATCTGTTAAAATGAAGAGTGCCTGCATAAGCATTTAGATTGTAAGTTGCATTTGAGTTTACAGGACAGACAAAAACTGAATATTATTATAAATGATATATCTATAACAGCTAAAATAACATTATGCAATATTTCATTATTACCATTAGAGTAGTAGCATTGTATTTTGACATGGAAAGGGTTAATTTTTAAATTATTATTATGTTTTTTATTTTTTTGTCAATTTTAAATGCTGCTGTTGTTTATGTTGTTCTACAAACTTTTGAGGAGAAATCTTTTTTCCAAATTTCATATGCATATTTTAGATTTTTAAGATTTTTGATACTAATATTCTTTTTCTGACTTTTCATCTCCTGAAATTGGTTTACTGTTGCGGGTCAAAAAAATATTTTTCTTTTATTTGTAAGTGTACAATTCTTTGTGTATGTGGTTTTTTAGGTCACTTTAGGAACTCAGCCAACAGTTTTGAAAACATTCAGATCCTTGTCAACAACAAATGTGTTTGCCTGTTCAGACAGACCTACAGTTATCTACTCTAGTAATCATAAGCTAGTGTTTTCTAATGTAAATCTCAGGGAAGTGAATCATATGTGTCCTTTAAATTCCGAGGGTTACCCGGATAGGTAGGTACTATTTTATATATATGTATCTATGATTATTTTTACATACACATTCTGGTGAATTGTAAATAAGTAAGGTTAATTTTTATTACTGGAAGTGTACTCTGAATATTTATTTATTATAATATTATTTCTTGCAAATTGTAGTGGCTTGGTAAGACATTAAGTATGCAGAATCATCTCCACATGTTCTCTCTTTTAAGATTATAATAATGAAGAAAAACTGTGTACTATCATACTTGAATGACAAATATGCTATTTCTGTTAACTTGTAAGTCTTGCTTTAAGTTGTTAAAACATTAATTCATATATATCTATATATAATTTTTAAACCTTTCTTTTTAACACACACACACACACACACACACA
>NW_013666686.1:69575-72876 GCF_000517525.1 Limulus polyphemus
AGTGTATTATTAGTATATATGTGCATAATATATCGTAACCAATACTTTAAATGGTCAGTTTTTCACTTAGGAATTCAATAGGGTGGTTTTTTAGTATGTGAATTATTTGGAAACCTTGTCATTTCCTACTATTAAGTGCTACTGCACACACACACACACACAGCAAACTGTTAATTTATCTTGTTTCTGAAAGCTTTCTTGCTTGCTTTTGTTAATAAAATAACACATTAATTAATATTGTTTCTTGTGAAATCTCAGTCTTGCTTTAGCTGGGGACAACACCTTGTTGATTGGTACAATTGATGAAATTCAGAAGCTACACATAAGGACTGTACCCTTAGGAGAATCACCGAGGTATGTGGGTAAGATAGAATGTCCACCATAGGTATTATTTGTTTTCTAGTTTTGACTATTAAAATTTGAAGTCATAGTTATTACAGTAATCTGTATTAGTGCAACGTTTATGATAATATGTATATTATCAGTCTGTGAGATGTAGTAACTGTATCTGTAAAACAATAAACAGTCTATTAATATTATTGTATGCATTTTTTTATTGAATTTGCTATTATAATGTCCTAAAGCTGTTTTGGAGCAGAAAATATTTTATGAAAGACATTTTTAAGTTAAGAATTAACATGTTTGTATGTAAAACTATTAGCTGATGAAGTGGTAAAACATATCAAAATTGAAAAGTAATTGTTAATAACTTCTAACCAAAAATAAGCTAATTCTATAGATCAGAACTAATATGTAAGTTATAAATTAATGAAGTCGTTTTTTTTTATAAAAACTGACTATAGAGTTTGTACAAGCCCTTGAAATTTGAAAGTTCAAGTTCCAGAGCTGAATAGTAGTTGAAAAATTATAATAATAATCATAACACTTAAGAAAAACTAGTGCCTACTATTTTTATAAAAATACCTTTATCCAGAAATTTTATAATATCGGCAAATATAACATTTCTGTTTTGGTCCACTGTTTTTAAATCCTAACTCTTATGAATCATCATCAACTTATTTACTTACCTCAACAACGAATAAAATGTAATTACTTTCTTAACCCTGAATATATGATAAATAATTTACACCTGAACTAACGTTTGCTGCATTAGTGATTGTATGGCTAACATATCAAGAGCTGTGTGAGAATAATGAACTGGATGAGTATGTATCTCAGTAATGATGTTACACCTAACAATGAAATGTTTATTAAAGTATAGAAATCATTCGGCTAACATCTTTGGCATTTAACTGGACATCTCTTTCAATAGTTTAACATTGGATTATTAATGATGGAAGTTGTGCATGGTGTTTTGTTTATTAACTTCATCATGATGTAGTAATAGACTGAAACATAAGCTTTAGATTTTAGAATGATGTAACTGCATTTCATGATGAAAAGACTTATGTGCCATGGAAGTTTTGGATTCTGAAGACAAGTAATATGTCTAAATAATCAGATATTTAGTAAGTGGGGTGTGGGAAAGCAACATTATTTGATTTTTCACATTAGTCAAGCTAGTAGTACATGGGTTGTGAGTTTGAGGTATTAGTGAAGGTTGATCATCATGTTATTTTGAGCTTGTGTTGCTCGTGTCACTAAGATGTAACCTTTTAGTTTTAACTGTTTTAGTTAATTAGAGTTCACTTAAGTAATACTGAACTACATTGAATAAATATGATCCAAATAAATAATCTTATATATGAAAATAACAAAGCTGATGTCAATTTTCATGGGCTGAAGATTGAGAAAAATGGTATACCACTCTGTTTATGTTACAATTTAAAGTAATACAATATCTATAGTCCAAGTGAACACTTAGGCCTAGAAAAATATACTAAATGGTCCAGATTGAAACAACAAACTTCACATATTTTTAACCTGTGTAAAAAAAATCATGTTTTTTGTTTTTCTTTATTATACCCTCAACAGTCATTAATTTGATTTTTTTTAATGTTGTAGAACCACATTTGATATATCTACATAGCATATTATGTATGTATGTATGTATGTGCTTTGCATCTGTTGATAACTAGAAAAATATTGTCGTTTCTGGTATAAAGTAAGATAATTTCACCTGATTTGTCACATATGGCTGTGGAATTAAAAATTCCCGTTTTAATTTAGTAAATGTTATCGTATTTATGTTATCCAATGACTTTGGAAAGAATGTTTAATTTCGAGTTTCATTGCTCAGTGTTCTTCATAAAATGTTTTGTTTATTAATTAAATTTAGTACTTCAATGGCAGTTTAAATTAACTGTAGCTTATTCTGACACTTCCATTTAATAATTATTAAGCAAATTTAGTAAATTCCAGTGAGAATACATGCATTTGATATATCAGACAGTAAGATTAAGATCTTAAATAATTGATGTTTTTGGATAACGAACAATAGATAATTCCATCTTGGGAGATCCTTGGATGTTTTTGATCAAGCATACAAAGTCTAACTAGAAGTAGACAGTGTTATAAATGAATATACAAATAAACCATAATCTATAGAAATTAGAATGCACTGAATCATTACTTGGATAACAATGCCGTTATGTGGCTATTTGTCTGTGAATTGAATATGTGCACAATTCCCTGTAGCTGTATCAGCTAAGTAAAAAATCGTGGACTTCTTAGATTGTCTTGATCTATGTTCTAACTATGATCTAACATTTGAAAGTGAGTTTTTAGTTCTATACATCTCATTTGAGGGTTCTGTGTTGGACAAATGCTTCCACTGTCGAAGTCTGACATGGCTTTGCTCAAGCAATCTGGACTGAAAACAAGCATTGTTTTCAAACTAAGTGTGACCTATTGACATCTAAGGTTGTACTTGAAAGAGTGTGATTTTTAAAATATGCCTTTCAAGGAAATAAAATGAGAGAAAAGGAGAAAATCTTATGTTGATAACCTTGAAAAGTTTTTGCCCTAGTAAGGAGAGCATTACTGCAAGAATAGAGATAAGGTTAGAAATGGTAAATACTGAAATTTCAAAACAAGCATTAGCCATTAATTCAGCCAAAGAAAAGGCGGCCACCCTGGTTAGATGGAAGAAACACTCTAGCAAATATATCAGCAAAAACCAGGAAGTATGAATAGATGGCTCTTTCTAAGACAAGCTACAAGAAGGATAGGCCTAGAGCCTAGTCACTCAAGACTTAGCACCAACAAAAGCTACAAGAAGGATAGGCCTAGAGCCCAGTCACTCAAGACTTAGCACCAAGAAAAGCTACAAGAAGGATAGGCCTAAAGCCCAGTCACTCAAGACTTAGCACCAAGAAAGCTACAAGAAGGATAGGCCTAA
>NW_013666686.1:73646-85122 GCF_000517525.1 Limulus polyphemus
TGAACTTTGACCCAATTATTGACTTGAATTGAGTTTTATCAGTAGCTAATCCTTTTTTAATACTCAACAAATTTACAAATTTGAAAAATCAGCAGTTTTGATACTATTCTTTTGGTCCACCAGTCAGATAACTATAATGTCTCCCACAAGCACAGTATGACTATTGGCGCTTCCTGTCTGACTTCTGACATCAAACACCCCCTCTATTATGTCATGCATTTTGTTAAGGTCATGTAATTTGATTACATACATGTATCTGTACTTGGTTGCTGAAACCAAGTTTACAGCAGATAAACTTAGCTATGTACACCTTTCATTTACTTTGAACAATTACTAAGTTACAAAAAACACAAAGTAGGAATGAGTGGAACGATGGCCACACCCACTTTGACGTTGCGCCATGTCAACCACTGAATGTTATAATGTTATCCCACCATTCCTACCGTATTTCCTTTTTTGGTGCTCCCATTCCTACTTCCTAATTTATTATTTAAAGATTTTTCACTAATAACCATTTATAACTTCTAAAATCCATATCTACGATTTTTTCAGTATCCCTGTGTGTATTGTATCTGGTACTTGTTTTTTTTTACCACGAACTGTTACCAAATCAGCAGTGTTGGATCCAATGAATAGTTGATAATTTTGACATAAAATACCTAATACCATATTGAATGGTACTCTATAAAAAGTTGTGGAATGCTTACTTGGACCCACACCCATGCACATGAGTTAATAATTAGGGTTACTATTTATGACAATAGCATAAAAACCAATTGTGTGCACTTAAGATTCAGCTTATCAACACACAAAACCTTAATTTACTTATAAGCATTCATGTTATTATTTTGTTTCTTTCTATCACCTAGTTATTTTGTTTTTTATCAAACATTTGTTC
The DNA here is from genome assembly GCF_000517525.1 of Limulus polyphemus. NCBI lineage: Eukaryota > Metazoa > Arthropoda > Merostomata > Xiphosura > Limulidae > Limulus > Limulus polyphemus. The sequence continues at coordinate 74,545 of NW_013666686.1, forward strand.
TTGTAAACACAATTTTTTTTTTATATCCTTAACTATTTAATATATTAAACTAATATTATGTTCCAGGAGGATAGCCTACCAGGAAGCTACTCAGACTTTTGGTGTGATATGTATGAGACATGATATTCATGACAGTAGTGGTCTTACTCCAGCCAGACCTAGTGCTAGCACCCAGGCACAGAATATAACATACAGGTAAGATCATGTGAAACTTTAGCTTTGGACAAAGTTTCTCATGTTCAAGCTAGATCTGGTGTGAGCATCGGTTTAGAATATAACATACAGTTGAGCTTGAAAGTAACAGAGAGAGAAACCAAACATTTGGAAACGATACATAGATGACATTTTTTCCATTTGGATAGGGGACGAAGACTCCTTACTATCTTTCTATAAACATGCAAGCTCTTTCTACACTTCTATTAAATTTACTCTAGATTACTCCACTACTCAAATAAGGTTTTTAGATGTAAACCTGACATTAAAAGATGGTTTTCTACATATTGATTTGTACCATAAACCAACTGATAGACTACAATGATTACATTTTCAAAGCTGTCACCCTCCACACACCAAACAAAATATTACTTTCAGTCAAGCACTTAGGTTGAAGAAAATCTGCTCTAACAGTAAGAACTATGACCATCACATTGATTCTTTGAAATTAGCCATGACCAAAAGAGAGTATAAACAAAACACTGTGATTCAACAAGTTGACAAAGCTAACAATATTCCACGTGTATCTGCCTTGAAACAGTCACCTAAAACAAATTCCTCTCGTGTTCCACTAGTTATCACATATCACCCAAAATTAAAAAACCTACCCCGGATACTGGAAAAGCACTTTTACTCCTTCAACTTAATGATAAACTAAAAACTATTTTTACGGAAATTCCTGTTGCTTCTTTTAGGAAAAATAAGACTTTGAAATCTAAATTAGTGCATGCCAAAGTTAACTTTAATGCGACACCTGGTGGAAGTTATCCCTGCAATGGCAAACGTTGTCAAACCTGTAAGTTCATGCAGCAGACTAACAATTTTTCTGATAAAGACAGTTCAAAATCAATAAACCCATAACCTGCACTACAAAAAATGCTATTTACTTAATCCAGTACCGAAAATGCAACTTCCAGTATGTAGGCCAAACTAAAACAACTATACGGGAGCGGTTTAATAACTACAAATCTTCAATAAAAACGAACAAAGAACTTCCGGTTGCAGAGCATTTCAACATGCCTGACCACTCTCTTGACAACATGATACTGACAGGTATAGAGACAAATTTTACATCAAACAGAAACAGGGAAATTAAAGAAGCTTACTGGATAGCACTGTTAAATACTGTAATGCCGAATGGCATCAATAGTGATCCTGGTATTGTTGACCTTCGAGCGTCTCTAAAAAATGTCCGAATAACTTGTAATTGAGTTTTTAAAGTTTTATTATTATTATTATTCACATTTTTATTCATGCTTCTATTTTTTTACATTATTATTATTGTTTCAGGTATCGATTTACATTATTATTTTCTCTAGCTCTCATCTTCCTATGTATTTAATTTTTCACTATCAGTCAAAGGTTTCATACATAATGAAAATTAATAATAATTTTTTTGTTTTTTCTCTCTACAAACGAATTCTCCCTTCCGGGAGACTAACGGCTTGAGTTGTGATTGGCTGGTCACCAGATTCAACTCAACTGGGACTTCTGGTTTACATGATGTCCCACATCCTACTATATATTGCATTGCACAGGCTGAAGGTCACCCTTTGTTCTCCTGAAGAAGAATAGTCATCTATTTGAAAGCGCTCAAGTTTTGGGTCTTATTTTAAGTTTATTAAACTTTGTATGTGAACCTTTGTGCTAACTCTTTTATCAAGAAACATACAGTTGAGCAGTATGCCTTACATATGAGCTCTAACTTGAGATTTTAACTAAAGAGGGAATTCAGAAAGTGTTTACTATCTGACATTTTGTTCTGTTTCTTTAGTGGTCAGGTCATGACACTAGAATGTGCAGGTAATTAAACGTTTATGTGTTTTTCACAAACTCTTACCTGAATTAGACTGTTTAAATATACACACACACACATAGATACTTAAAACAATGAAATCATGTTTCACAAGTATTGTTGATGGTTATAATTCAAAGGATGTTTCTTTTGGAAGCTCATGAATTTTTTCTTTTATCATATAAATAATCTATAGAATGTTTTGAAAGATACATCTAGGCAGTGTTGTTTGTGTTTTTTTATTATGAACTGTTTTCAAACTTTCATCTGACGTGGCTGTTTTTTTACTGACAGTGTTTCTTCATTAAAATCTGAAAATGACTGGTGCAGTCTTGTTATGCTATTGTGAGCACTGATTAGATGATGTTTCAAACAATCCATTCTGTAGTACATAATAATGGTTTATTATGCATCCAGAAATCCTGTTTCAGAAATATATAATTAATTTATTATTTGTAATAAAGTCTACAATAGTTAGGCTATGTAGATCAGAAGAACAAAAAAATCGATGCTATAACAATTGTTTCTATATTTAGCTCAAGTGTGGTTAAGCCTGGAAACAACACATTTGGGGGCAGTAGCAGTAGTGACCAGTATGGACAGGAAATAGAAGTTCACAGCCTTTTGATTATTGACCAACACACATTTGAGGGTAAGGTCTACCTCTGAATGTATTTTCTCGTGTTAGTGTAATACTAGTATAAAAGAAAACATTATACTTATTTGATGAAGTAAAATATAGTTGAACTTTTGAGAGCTTTGCATCTTTAACAAATGAAAATCATTAAAAATACTTGATAAGATGCATGTTTCTGTTTCAACGAGCTTCCTACTTATGAAAGAGGATACGAATTAACTGAATATGCATGAGTCATTCCATTGGACTTGTTCCATACTGGAGAAGAAATTTAATACTTATATCCACATGAAATATGGCAATATCTTCATAAAATGTACATGTTTTTGTACACAAAAACTCAGATGTGTGACAAAAGTATCTGCACTCATGATATGTTTGTGAATTGACAACAACAATCTGACTTTGACAAGTCAGAGTGCGGGGTAATATTTATTTGAAGATTAAAAATACTTTTCTCCATCATACAGTTCACATATTGCATTTGCATAACCTCTGAAATGTATATCTACTTTGTTTCAGTATTTGGTATTTACTTTCTTCGACCATGAACTGTCAGTAAATTAGCAATATACAGTAAAATGTATAGTTAATAACTGACATCAAATACATACTGTACTGCTCCTAATTTAAGCCCCTCTCTAATTATTACCCTTCTTGGTATTTTTATACAGCTTACCTTGTGTGACAGCAATAGTAATCCAACATATAATCCTCTACTGTAATCCATTTCATTACTGTAATTTTTATAGCAAAGTAATCCAACATATCCACTTTTATTACTGTAATTTTGAATTGAAAAAAAAAGAAGAAAAACATGTGCATACACACACTTATTAGCATTGAAATAAGAAAATCACATGAAAAATTAGCATCCACCACTTTGCAGTTTGCAACACTGCTGGGGGCATTAATTAGGGGTAGTAGGGTAATACCATGTTAAATGGCATTCTGTAAAAAGTTGTGACGTGTGCACTTTGATCCCCATCTATGCACATGGGGTTAATGTATTTTTTAAATCATAAATAATGAATGATTAATGATTAAGAAATTGAACTTGATTTAGTAGAATATGTGTAAAAAGAAGATCCCACATTAATAAAATATATTGAGCACTTTATTGAATGTTGAGGTTTTCTAATCATTAGTGATTGGTGAAAGTTCTGCTTTTGAAACTTTTTTTTTTCCTTGTAATCATTATCATGTAATTTTTAAAGTAAACTTTGATTATTTTTGGTCAAGTTTGTGATTTTCTCTTTCACAGTTCTCCATTCTCATCAGTTCATGGCTAGTGAATTCGCTTTGAGTATTATTTCTACAAAATTAGGAGAAGATCCAAACATATATTTTATTGTTGGTACTGCAATAATAAATCCTGAAGAATCTGAACCCAAACAGGGAAGAATAATCATTTTTCATTGGTCAGATGGTGAGCAGTAACCCATTGAAATTTTTACTCATGTGATAATTTTTTTAAGAAAGAAATGTTGGATTTATATTTGTAGGAGGTTGAACATCAGTGGTGTGGTTGAAAAACTGATTGTTCCAGAGTTGGCCTGTCTTTTTGCCAAAAATTATAGGTTATTGTCAAGTTTATTTTTTAAAAATTCTATTTTTGTTCTTACATATTGTCTAGTATCAAAACTAACTGAACGTATCAAATTTCAATTGAAAAAAAACAACTTTGTTCTTCCAGTTTTTCTCATATCTTAAGTATTTTTCTAGAACATAACTGTAGGTAGAAGGAAATAAATGCTTCCTGATATTAAAGGCCATAGGGTTAAGATTTAGAACTTATAATGAATTTCTTTTGCCTTATGAAAGTGAAGCATTTTTTCCTATGTTCAATCCATCCATGCCTTCCCAAAATAGCAGCATCTACTACTAGTAATACTTGATTTAGCAATAAATATTGCTATATTAATGTTATACGTAATATTAGGAGTTGTATGATTAAAAAAAATATCAAATCAGTATCAAAATTTTCTTAGGTTGATATAGTCACAGCAAAGTTCATAAAAAAGCACTAAGCTCTACTAAAACAAACTTTTTTTTTAACAGGGAAATTGCAACAAATTGCTGAAAAAGAAATCAAAGGTGCCCCATATACCCTAGTGGAATTTAATGGTAAACTCTTAGCGAGTATCAACAGCACAGTGAGACTCTTTGAATGGACTGCAGAACGTGAACTCCACAATGAATGCAATTTCTTTAATAACATAATAGCTTTATACCTAAAAACAAAAGGGGATTTTGTACTTGTTGGAGACTTGATGAGATCAATGGCTTTACTAGCATACAAACCTTTAGAAGGAAACTTTGAAGAGGTATTCATTTTTTTCAAGGGTGAATGTGGTTTTGACACCCTGGTGTCAACCATTTTAATTTTTTCACTTTTCTTGTTTTTCCTTCTGGATAAACCCCTAATTATGAAGATAAAAAAATTGTATATGTAAGGTGTATCTGTTAATACAAACTTTAGTTAATATATATAGGGATTTTGTACATAAGTAATTCCAAAATATTAGTTATTACATAGGAATTCCATTTGTAATTAATTCTGAAATATCACAGAATAGTCAGTTTCAAAAACTTACCTGTGTTGATTGTTCTATGACCAAAAGAGTATGAGAGGACAAATGGACTCCCATGAAGTTTATGGTATATTCATAATTTTAAACAAGGTCTTCATGCATACTAGCATAATTAAGTGTGCATACATGGGGCACTGGGGAATACAAAACCAGAGTTTACGGATTTTGCTGCTAGGGCATCATTTATGCTATGTAATTGTTAAACCAAAATGATCATGTCAGTTTTTAAATTAAGTTTCTTCTGAACTCAATGGATAATTGAAACACAAAACTTTAGCGAGATTAAGTGAGCCATACAGATCATGGTCATAACGTCTGCAGTCCATGACTGACAATATTGGGAGCAGGTCTATCAAGCTTTTGCAAATGTGGAGGCCAAAAAAATTTACATTGACTTACATCCTAATTGATGGGATTGTTATTGGAGCTGGAAAACCAAGTTTCTAATACTGTGTTAGGTAAACGATGCACTTAACATTGTTTGTTATATTTTAGTGGCTTTTATTATAAAGTGTTTTATTCAGAATTTTGAAGTGAGAGTTCGTCCTTACTAGATGTAGGCTTACTTATGTAGGTCTAGATATAGCAGTGTTGACCAGGTAACTCAAGAAACGAGACAGATAGTATATGGAGGTACAACAATATTTTTATTTATTGATTTTAAAATTATTAAGGAGTCACTTCCACCACTGACAATTTATGAAGATATTTTAGGTCTATGCCATTTTTTTCTGCTTATCTGGCCAACTATCACTGCTATATTTACATTTGATTCATCAAGCAGTCTATTGGAAATCATCTTGTCTATGTACTTTAGAAGTCACAGTTTGCTTAGCATAGCATTCCACTATTCTGTTCAAAGCAAACACTTTAGCCTACTGGAATATGGACTTTGTTTAACTCATTGCACTAAATATTCATAATGTCTGTATCACTCTCAGTAACAGCTTCCAGACATGGCACACAGCTGTGCACAACTAACTACTGTGGATGGCAAGAATATGGCACTAAATGCTCTTAAGATCAACACTTTCTTTTGGCAGTCATGATGAACCAATGCTTTCAGATAGCCTCATAACCAGAGATCTGGTGACTGTGACAACAAATTGTGCAGGAATACCCTACTGATGGTTTGTTCACTGAAAGTGTTGCAAAGATGGTTGGTTCTTCACAGCTTCGTTAACATGGTGATGCACCATCGTGTACGAAAACAGTGTCATGTTGAATGCCTGTCTCGTACAAGTATGGTAACCTTGTTAGCTAGTGTTAATAACTGTATGAATGATCATAACAGTTCATAAAACATGAACTATGGGCTCCTAAAAATAATTTCTGATGTTTACACTGCTGGTAAACCTAACCAACTCACACTTCTTTAGGTCATATAGGGACCTTTCAATGAATGCATGTGAATTGGTCTCACCCTAGATAATACAATTATGGGTGTTGTTAACATGGTTGCAGAGATGGAAGTGGGCTTCATTAATCGACTAAATACCAAACCAATTGCCATACAGTTGAACACATAATGAAATTCAAGGCGTAGTTCAACCTCTTTTATGGTTCAGCATAAAGCAGTACCTACAGTCTTCCAATCTTATATTGAAGTAGCTTTGTGCATCACCTTCCGTACAGTTTTGTGTGGTCAGCCAATGGAATTATTAATTTTTTGGTGCAGCATTCCCCTTGGGAATTGCCTTACCTAATGTTTGATGATAGTTACTGAATTTAATCAACTTCTTTGGGTGTAGGTGGACATCCTGATCATGATGCATTGGCCAGTGATTCTGTCTCCTCAAACATATGGATGAAATTATGCAAGTCCCTTGGATTATTTAGGTGTTGACAAATACCTTTGTCATGATGAAAGGCATGGAGAGCCATTCCTGCATTACATTCATTACCATAGAAAACTTCATAAGTCTTGGAGAGAAACTGTTCACAAGCATATTTGCGGACAAACTGACATGTGATATCACTGTAAGTTTACCTGAGATGAAATAACATCAGAGATGACTTCACGTAATGTGTAATAGCATCTTTGGTAGTAAAATCTGCAAACTCTAGAAATGCATTTCTTATGACCTCATGTATGGACACTTAATTCTGCTAATATATGTATTACAGTTTGGGATTTATATGTAGGAGAATACATAAAGTAACTTTTTAGTGAACCAATATATAATAGCTTATTATAGTACAGTTATGAAAGCCTTATGTAAACATTTACCGAAGTTATATTTGTTGCAAGCATCTTGCTGATAAGTGCAAATCTAACAACTAAAAAAACTGTTCTTACTACATGCTTCTTTAGGCTATAAACTGCCAAGTACCACTATACAAAGAAAATTAAGAGATCTTGTGTGTATATATATATTTTACAATTATTTTTACAAACTTTCATAATTAGGATTAACTTCATAAAACCAGGAATCTATTAATTAGAAATCCTGTAGATCTATAAATACAAGTTATATTAATCTGCTCGTAGTTATGTGTGAAACTCAGTTAATGCTTATTGATAACTAAATTAAACAGACAACTGTGAAGTGAGAGCTAATAAAGCATATAGCCAAAACTGTGCTAATGTCCTGAGTTTAGTAGTTTAGAAGATCAGTAAGTAATGCCATATCAACCTAAAACATTTAGCACAACTATGTTAATGATCTGGGTTTGATAGTTTAAAAGAACTGTGCTGATGATCTGTGTTTGGTAGTTTAACCCTTTAAGTATGGGAAAGGCTCTTTCCTGCATGTCACAGTGTTACGTTCGTAATTTAAGTAAACAACTTTATTATCAATGTTTGGCATTAAATTGTAGGTTATAATTCAAATTTTTATGTTATCTCCATTTTATTTTCTTAATTTCAAAAGGAAATTTTTTTAAAAATTTAAATTCTTTTTATGTGTGGTATCACACATCTGTATTACAAATTCTGCACTTTAGAATTTTCTAACTTCCATGATAGGCTTCTACAGCTTTCATCCAATTAAAAACACAAACTCTTCATTACTACAACCAAGAATATAAAATTTGAATCTCCTTCCTTCTTGATTTGTGAAGGTATCCATAGATTTGTCAAGCCCACCAGAAAAGCCCTACCCATTTCCCTCTGTCTTTCAAACTTAATATTTATTCAGCTTTACATACACTGCTGATTGACGTGCTTATTACCAATAGAAAGAATAGAGTCTCCTTTACATAAATATTTGCAAGTAACCTGTTACTTTTCCTACATAAAGCAGTACTCAGCTAAACTGTTTGCATATGGAGATCATTTTCAGGTGGTTCTATCAGTTAGGGAATTCTTTTAATCTACTAATTGGTTACATAAAAAGCCATATGAATTAAAGTAGTTTGGGATATTCTGCTCTGGTTAACGATGTTCTAAAATGCGTATTATAAAGCTACATGAATTTTTGATTTTTTTTAATACAACCAATTTAGTGAGAAAAATTGAGACCTAGCATAGTTACATCAGTGAGTGTAAAACTTATATGCTATAAGAAACAGCTAGTGGGTTTCTGCTGTGATTTATTGTTCTTGACAGAGGAATAGATAAACTTCTCCCATAATACAAATTTAGGCAAAAAACATAAATTTAAAATAAAACACATTAAAAGGGTTAACAGTTGAAATTGCAAAGATAAGTAAGTTGAAATCCTGAGACAATTGAGCATTCAAAGAAGAATTTAAAAAGTGTATATTCATTTTATTTCATATTTTTTCATTTCACTGTACATTGATGATTTCAGTACAGTTGGTGTTAGGGTAAAGAAAATAAGAGACAAAAAATATAAAGATTTACCAAAATGAAAAAAAACTTAATATTCATTTATGAGGTTCTAGAGCAGTGGTTCCCAAACCTGTGGTCACAAGTTTGGCAGAAAAAGAAAATGTAATCAACAAAACCAAATGAGCCAGTTGAAATACATTTTGGAACAGATGGGGACACGCAGATTCAGGAGGTCTGAAATGGGGTTGCCACCAAATAAAAGTTTTGGAACCTCTGTTGTATAGTTTATGTAAATGAAATATGAAAACTGTAAGATTAAAATAAGTATTCTTATTCTTAACATAAAACATTTCACTCAGACTGACTCAGTAAAGGCTTTGTAAATTTGCAGACAAATCTTTAGTATAAATACTTAATTAAAATTTGATTTCTTGTGTAAAGCATAGTTTTAATCTTTACTAACAGGTTGCCAAATTCTATAAATATACACTAGTACATTCAGAGTTATATTATGAATGGTTTCATGGTTACCTGGTGGTTACATGTTTGGTCACTGTAGACACTATACAAGCTATCATATTGAAGTTATATGATCTAAAATGGAGAAGTGAAAGTGCATGTGATACAGAGAAATAAAGACTAAGAATTTTCTACTTTTGAAATTTAAGAAATAGAAGCTTAAGCAGCATGAAGATTTGAATTACAAACTATATTTTGATACAAAGTTTGTTGACACTGAAAATAAAAAAGCATTAAATTTTGAATCTAATTGTAAAATGTCATGACAAACCAAATACATATGTCAAATTGATGGAACCTGTATGGAAAGGGTTAACAAAACATTAGTGTTGATCTGGGTTTGGAAGTTTAATAGAACAGTGCTAATGCTCTGAATTTGATAGTTCAAAGACAACTTTAATGACTTGGAATTTGATTTATAACCACACACAGAAATAATGCATTTGACTGGAAGCAGTGACACTTGGTATTACTTCCAATAAACCTTCAGCTGATCAAAGCATTTTGTTTGTTACTTGATGATATGTAGCTTCAGCATTTTTGAAAAGAAAAAAAAAAGTGGTTAAATTTGAAAATTAAAGTTTTCAATACAAGAGTTTTTATAGCCTTAAAAACATCAAAGTTTATTTGGGTCACTTGTTTTGCTCAATTTATAGATTGCTCGGGATTATCAACCAAACTGGATGTCAGCTGTAGAAATACTTGACGATGATAATTTTTTGGGTGCAGAAAATTCTTTTAATTTGTTTGTTTGTCAGAAAGATAGGTAAGTTTTTTTTAAATAATTTTTGCTCAGTGCCTTTAAATATTGTTATTAAAACCATTACTCATAACTAATTCACCAGTCATTTTGAGGATAAGCATAGTGAGTATTAAAATTGTAGAAAAAAGAAAAATCTTGACCCTTTTTTGAAAAGTTGATTTGCAATCAGTAGAAAACACAGTTTGTTCCTGATGATGTTCTTTATTGTGTATCAAAGTTTTTAGTACTAAATAATATATTGCTCTCATATTAAATCAAAATATGACATACAATCCCTACAAAAATAATATTATTTACATGATGGTTTTATGAGTACAGCAT
>NW_013666686.1:86155-87024 GCF_000517525.1 Limulus polyphemus
CCCCCCCCCCCCCCCCCACCACACACACACTTTTTAAAAATCAGTGTACTTTTCTTCTAGTGCTGCTACAAATGATGAAGAAAGACAACACTTGCAGGAAGTTGGACAGTTTCATTTGGGAGAATTTGTTAATGTCTTTAGGCATGGTATGGTTAAGCAGCACTTTAACAAATATATTGTTTTATCTGAACTATTTAGTCTTTAAGTATTATTTAGGTTTGCCTAGAACTCTATTTAAAGATCAGTGAAAGTATAAACAGTTTGAAAAAAAACATAAACTAAATTAAACTCTATTATTGGATCTTTATTTACAAAACTTTCTCCAGGAAATGGAAAATATGGTGTAATATGTTTTATTCACTGCAATTGTGCTCATCTTTATTCTTTTTTTGCGTATAAGAACATCAGTGTAAATATACATATGTACGTAGAGATAAATAAAACTGTGGCATTTAAATAAACGTTTTTGACCCCTTATAAAAAAGATAGTGTTACGGTTAAGTTTTATATAAGTCGTGGAAGATATCCTGGAGTGCAAGTAGCATTTATATATATAACTTCCTAAAATTATACATTCTGTTTTAATAGAACTTATAATTGGTGTTCGTTACTGATTTATCAAGTATCTGAATAATAAACAAGGTACATTAGGTTTTATTTTTATTGTGCAGTATAAAACAAGAACATTTGCCCAAACAATTTATGGTATACTACGTTTAAGAGAAAACAGTTCAATTTTTACTGTAGAGTTTGCTGAATATTGGTTTAAAACATCAGACATGTGCATATGGAATAAATAGGAATTTTGTTTTTTTTTTTCGTTTTTTTTTTTTTTTGCATATATGCATTGTGTATGATTACCACATCAT
>NW_013666686.1:87183-100888 GCF_000517525.1 Limulus polyphemus
TTAATACGGTTAAAAACTTACTACGAACATAGTGTCTAATAGTAAGTAAATAAGTAAGTAATAGTATTTTTTGTTTTTTTCTTTTTTTTTTTTTGCATATATGCATTGTGTATGATTACCACATCATTTTTAACTTTGGTCACTTTGTTTTAAAATGTTAAGTATTCCTATCTTAATTATATTTCTTTAATTCCAAGTTTGATTTTAGTATCTATGTTTTGTTCTAAGGGTCTCTGGTTATGCAGCATCCTGGTGAGATGACAACTCCTACTCAAGGTTCTGTACTTTTTGGAACGGTTCATGGAGCTATTGGTAGGCTTTTTGTTAAAATTAATAATTCTACTGATTATTTAATTTTTTGGGTTTTATACTGAAGTTTGATTCAGTCTCTGCGGGGCTGAACGCAATCCAGTGGTTAGTGTGTCAGACTGTGGAGCCTAGGCTCTGTGATTTTTGTCCCTTTACTACCAAAAAAAAACAAATTGTGCTTCACACTTTGGTGCAGTGGATACATTATAAGAGTGAGTGTCAAGTCTCACTTTTTGGGATAGGCATTGGGTGATGTTGATTAGGTGCCTACCCACTAGTATATCACTTCAAAATTAAGTGTGGGTAGCCCTCGTATGACTATGTACAAAATCCAACAAACAGTCTCTTAGATTATATTTGGCTCTCTTTCATGTTTTACTGTATTTATAGATGAACATAAGCAGAAAAAAGCACTGTAATTTTTCAACAAAAAACATCTCATAGCTTATATCTTTGGTGACATTTAATAATAAGTCAAACAGTTGCGTCATGGCAGTAAGTTGGTGGCAAGAAAGCACTAAATTAGTTGTATCATGGCAATAAATTAAACAGTTGCATCATAGCAGTGCATTAGACAGTGGCATCATGGCAATAAGTTAGCTGCATCATGGTTGTAAGTTAGTTGCATTATGAAAGTAAGTTAGACAGTTGCATCATGATAGTAAGCTAGGCAATGACATTATAGCAGTGATTTAGACAGTTGCATCATGGTAGTAAGTTAGGTAATGGCATCATGGTAGTATGTTAGAGAGTTGCATCATGACAATAAGTTGAATAGTTGCATCACAGTAGTATGTTAGACAGCTATATTATGGAAGAAAGACAGTTTCATTGTGACAGTAAGTTAAACAGTTGTGCCATGGAAGTAAGTTAGACAGTTGCATCATGATAGTAAGCTAGGCAATGACATTATAGCAGTGATTTAGACAGTTACATCATGGTAGTAAGTTAGGTAATGGCATCATGGTAGTAGTTTAGAGAGTTGCATCATGACAATAAGTTAAATAGTTGCATCACAGTAGTATGTTAGACAGCTATATTATGGTAGAAAGACAGTTTCATTGTGACAGTAAATTAAACAGTTGTGCCATAGAAGTATGTTAAACAGTTGCATCATGACATTGAGCAAAGCCAGAAAGAAAGACCCTTCATCAAAAAGCAGATCTTTTATCTTGATTGTAAAATGTATTTAGCTAGTGCAGTTGATTTAAAATAGATAGTGTTTTATGAAAGCTGTTTTACAGTGGATTTATAAATGCTCAATAATTATATTGATTTGGTTGATTTAATACTGTAAGAATTTCTCTGTGATTTATCATGAAAAAAAAACAACATATACATGTAAACAAAACACTGTTCCGCACAAGAACCCCCCACCCAGAAATGTGTGATTTTTAATTTTTGACCAATCTTTAATCTTTTATGGAAAGTAAAAAATGAAATTAACTTTTTTTCTATATATATGTATATAAATATATATTTGTTATATAGCTTGAATAATTATTTTTGTCCAAATATTTTTTTTTCTATTTCAGGACTTGTAGCTCAAGTTCCAGCAGAATTCTACAATTTCTTATTGGACGTCCAGACAAAACTGACTTCTGTAATCAAATCTGTTGGCAAAATAGATCATGCATTATATCCTTTCCAAAAACTAGTTTGTAACAGATACAGAAACTCTGAGATTTAGATTCATTTTTTTTTCATATACTTGATTTACTTTTTTTTTTTTATTGCAAGAGATCAACTGAAAATGTTTAGCTATCTGGTTTAATCTAACGCATACAGTGGTTTTACAGCTTGGTGCTGATGATCATAATATTAGCTCATTTAAGTGAATCCAAATCCTCTACCATAACCAGGTGAGAACTGTAAAATTTTAATTATATTAACTCTCTTCAGTATAACTATTAAAGATAAGGAAAGTTATTAATAGAATTTAATTACAACTTTAGATGGAGACAGTTGGTCTTAATACTCTTTCAGTTTTCAGATAATCATGGTAACCATTTAGACTATTTATGGAGGTGGGAGTTTTTCATCTTGATTTGCTCTATAATAAAATATTAAGAACGTTTCTTGATGTGGAAATGTCTGTTGGTGATGTTAAACAACTTTTGTTTATACTTTCGCATTGAATCACTAGATGACGAAAGAAATTAGCATTTCTGTTTTCAGTCTCATATTGAGGTCTTGTCTACCCATTTTGTCACTAACTGAATTACTAGAAATGTTGCTGCATTAATGTTCTGATATTTTTGAATTACAGAGATGATACACACCTAATTGATAAAGATGTGCTGCTCTCTTCAATACCTAAGTTTTCAGATGGTCAATCTAAGCATGCTACTACTTGGAATTTGTTGAGGTAATGAAGTGTGGATATGCCATTCTTTTGGATCCACAGAGATCATAAACACCTAATTAATAAAGGTGTGAAAAACAATGTCATCTACAATAGTGCAAAGAAAACGATATGATAAATAGGCCAATTTGAAGAGTGGGTACAGAAAATGACATTCCTGGACAGGGTTTTTTGCATTATATAGTAACTGCAGTGGCAAGAAGGTACTTTGTAATCACCATAGTAAAGAAGAACAACAAGTGAAATTATTCACATAGCATCTAAATTAAAATAATGAAATACTTTCATGTGCTGAGCCACCTGTAGTGGAGGATAAGCACAGCAGATTGAGTATTAGTCCTTAGCTTATTAATGTGTACATTTGTTAGTAAACACTATTTGCAATTATTCCACATTCCTAAGTTTCTGTAAACAACTCTCAGAGGACAAACAAGCTCTCCATAAAATTTGCATATTATATTATGTGTCATATTCACATACTCAATTACACATGAATAGGTGAAGGCTTTAAAAACACAATTATGGAGCACTTCAAAAAATATTCTTAAATATCTTTAAATGCTTATTTGTTTCTGTAAGTTTCATAACCAAATGTATTTTGTTTTTGATTCCTTATGTTTAATTTCCAGCTACTCAAAACAACAAAACCTTGCTACAGTCAGTAGACTACTCCCTTTCTCAGTCTTGTCCACTGTTGTGCTCTCAATTTTATGTTTATTTGACACAGTAATTATTTTGGCACATTGCCTTACCTTTTACTGTTCAGTGTTGCTGGTGTTAAAATAGTTTGGACTTTTAACCTGATTCTAAAGTTATTCAGACTGTTAACTTGATATCAGAATTATTCAGACTGTTCCTCTGGTACCAGATTTCTCCTGACTATTAACCTGACACCAAATTCTTTCAGGCTGTTCCTCTGGTACCAGAATTCTCTAGATTTTTAAGTATGTATTATAAATTTAGAATGTTTATATAGTACCAGAATTTTTCAGAATGTTTACATAGTACTAGAATTATTCAGGCTGATTTCATGGTACTAAATCACTTATGCCTCACTTGGTATTAGTTATTTTGACAAAATATGATACCGCAGTCATTTGTACTGCTTGCATAGTAAAAAAGACAACCATACATGGGTGTCTGCAGGATATATTACAGAGGGAGCAAGATGACAAAATGATATCAAACCTATAACTAAGGAAATGCAAAGATAGTAGTGGCATTCAAACTGTTCACCATATAGAATGCTTACCTAATAATAATCATTTAGACAGATACTAGGGGCATTCAAACTGTTCACTTGGTACTGCTCATTTAGACACTGTACATTTGCTACTTTTAATCATTAATGGTTCACTTAGTATTTAATTTTTAAATAAAAAAATTACTAGTCATGATTTTAAAGAAATTTAATGTATAAACGTTTATTAAGTGAAGACTAAGTTTGAATCTACTCTCTTAATTTAAGATGTCTATAATGTAATTCTCATTATAAATAATTTTAGTTTTTCCTTGGTTGGCTTATAAAACAGTTCTATTATGAGATAAATTCTTAACTAGATTACTTGGAGATCTTTCTCTACAGAGAGAAAGATGGAACAAGCTAGTGGGTTCATTGATGGAGACTTGATTGAAAGTTTTCTAGACCTGAACAGAGAGAAGATGCAGGAAGTGGTTAATGGTTTACAGGTGTGTATGGGATCTCATATTTAAACAAAATGTCCTGTTGACTGCCTGTGATTTTTGTTTTCATCTGTCAAAAATTGGTTGAGAATATATAATGACAATAGTATGTGTTTCAAATCTGTGTTAGGCTAACATTTATTTTGTTAGGCTACTTTTTAATAAAGACCTACAAAACCTAAATGTAATGATCACTTTTTTTGTTATATGGGTGTGATATTTAATATAAAATTGAATTATTCAAATCCTTTTCTTCTTGGTAGATTGATGATGGAAGTGGGATGAAACATGAGGCAACAGTAGATGATCTGGTTAAGATTATTGAAGAACTAACAAGGATACATTAACAAGAATGTTTTGGTAACTAGTAAAAAAAAAAAAAACGGAATAACTCTGAGGATACGTTATCTCAAAATACAGTCCACAACTTTGTAAAATATTTTCAAGATTTTTGGTGATTGTTTTTTGTGTAAGCAAACATGTTAAGTACAAGTCCTGAGTTTTGCATGTGAATGCTAACAGCTTAATGTATAAGATTACAGAACGAGTGTGAAAAGGATGTTTTTTAAACTCATTAGTGACAGTTGTATTTCTACTGAATTATTGTATTGCATTAACCTGATTATAAGTGGAAGAGCTAAGTTTAAATAGACAAAGGGTGAATTTGTGATAAATATCACTTTATAATTAGTTTCTTTTTTCAACCATGTTAGGTTGTAAAATATATATATAATTCTGTGAGCTCTTTTAGCTTAAAAAATTGTAGAAAAAACTGGGTAAAATTATATGTGAACAAATATCACTAACATAACTTTAATGTTGCTAGAAAAATCTGCATGGTTTTGGTTATTTTGTTTTTGTATGATTTTTCTGAAGTTTTCAGATTATTTTCCTTTGATGGAGTATATTAACAAAAACTTTTGCCTGAAATGTTTGGATGCTTTGGAACAAATTCTAGCTGATGAGGGAAAAACTGAAAATTAGACTTATTTTGAAGTTGATTTTAAATGTTACTCTCCATAGTTGTTTAAGAAAACTACAGGCTAATACCATAAATTTTTTGTAATGATGCTGTTTCTGTTTTGTATAAAATGTACCCCTTTTTATTACATTTCTTGAGAAAACATGCTGAAATTAAAGCTTTAAAGATTAGTCTAGGTAAACATTTAAAGTACTTTTCATGTTTTGACTAAAATTGACAAAATTTCAAATGGACGTGTTTGGACCTTGTCACTTCACAGTTTTTAAACTATTAGTATAGTGTGAATATGATAACTGCAACATGTCTGAAAAAAAAAATTGTAAAATGAAAAAGGACTGTTCATTTTGTTTAATTTAATCATAATTAGATGTGCTAAAAGTTTTTTTTAAGTTATTCAAAATAGGTAACCAGTTTGGTAATATCAAGCCGTAAATATTGATCACAGAGACTGCTAGGTTAAGTAAGTCACAGTGATCTTTCTGCCAATAGAATATTAATGCATCATTATCAACTAAATATTGATCACATAGACATTGAAGGCAGGTAACCATCAAAAATCTTTCTGTCCGAAGATCATGCTTTGTTATCAAACTTGCATATTGATCACATAGATAGAAAACAAAGGTAACTTACATTGATCTTTTTGTTATTAGAAGATGATGATTCATTATCAAACTAACTATTGATCACACAGACAGTGAAGACAAGTAACTCAGTAATTTTTCTGTTATTAGAAGATTTGTCTTCATTAGAATTTGTTTCTGAGTAGATGGTTGAAAATAGTAATGCTAATGTCCAGTTTTTTTTAGATGTGTTTGTAAAGTTTAAAAACTGGAACAATGTTGTGTTGAGAATTTTGAAATAATGTCTTCTAGTTTTTAAAAGAATAAATAAAAGCTTTGGAAGATTTTGTGTGTTGTGATTGCAGAGATGTATAGGAGATGAAAAAGACCATCTATGTGGTTGGTACTGAAATGTTTTATACTGGTACAGGAAAGCCAGTGCTTACTGTTCTTTAAACTTAGTTATGCAGCTGTATCCAGTTTGAGTTTTCCTTAAGATGCTATAAATGTTTATTCTATGCTGAATGAAGTTTTAGATATGAGTGACCTACAGGTGTTTAGTTTCAAAGCTTTTGTACAATCTGCTCTGTAAAAGTCTCAAGGCTGGAGTGGTTTTTTTAGTTTTGTATTAAATGCTTTTATATATATATGTTTTTATTCAGCATAGAATAAAAATTTATAGCAAAAATTTATTTATTTATATAATTTGGGAAATGTTGATCCATTGAGACAGGATAACCCTGTTTGTTCATTCATCAAAGCTTAAAGCAGATAATGTAATCTCACTGTATTAAATTACATATAACATAAACAGGTAAAATATTCATACAAATCAGGCTGTAGAGACAGCATCATGTGACTTAAGTTGAGCTTCTCCAGAAATAAGAAAACCTAACTATGGGTTTTGTCACTTTTTATTTTTTTTGTCTCATGAAATGAGCTTTATACGTGTTACAGTAGGTAAATGGTTTTAACCCAGATCTGGATGACAAGTATAAATACAGAAGTTAATTAAGTGGAGCAATGAAATTCATCTATTCAAAGCTATGACACATGGATACAAAATACACGCAAGTGTGTTAAAGGTTCTTGTTATATTTTAAGTTATGTAATACCTCAACATCTCTGGAAGTTTGCAAAAACAAAAGATAAAAATTTATTTTGAACTTAAATGTGTGTCTTATGCTAATAAACTCAAGACAGGAACCCAGTTTAAATTGAAATCTGACCGTAGTTGTCTTTTGTTTGTTATGAGGAATGTTCCACGTAATGAAATAACTTTTGTCTGCTCATATGTTGATTAAAGTTTATTTTGGAAAACTAATAAAAAAAACGCTAAAAAGACCCGTCAATTTAAATATAGATGGTTTTCCAGTAGTACACCATTAATGTTATATTACCTCCCGTGTTTGCCAGACTTAATATAATTTGAAGTTGTTGTCTTTTATCAAGTGTTACATGAAAATACAAAAACAAAAAATTAACTCCAGCTTGTAGCTGACGTTTTAGTGAGGCCTGTTATTTTGAAAGAACACAATATATAGCAATTTAGAGGGTTAGCCACACTATTTAGGATATTTATATGTGCTAATCTAGCCGTGTGTTGTAGATGTGAACTATTAACGCCATTTGATTCACGGATAATTCCAAATTATTCGTTGTTCACTGCCATCTTGGACTTGTAATTGAAGTGTATGCCACTGTTCTTTCCATGAAAGGCTATCTGAAAAGCGTGGTAGGAAAAAAAGAAAGAAAAGTGTTTATTGTGGAGGCGAACAAATGGGTACAGCAATTGGCTTTGAAATAATCCTCAAGCCAATCTGGAGCAGTATCATCATCACAAGGTGAAGGCTGTAGTTAAGAATGAGAATCTTCGTAGCCAAAAAATGTTGCAGTGAAGCTGGACGCATCTAGTATCGTTAACAAGGTAATGGGAGTTTAAATTTCCGGCAACATCACAAAGTCATTGGCTGTTTACATGAGAAAGATGGGTCAAAAAATGGAATCACAGCAATCCCACTTTACCATATACTTGTTAAGTGCAACTTCAGCGGAATTAAATGCTTTTGTTCTGCTTGAGTAAGCAGACGATCACGTACAGTGGATGGGCTATAAAGAGTTTGTTAACATTTCTAGCCTAAAATTGACTTCGCCATCTTTCATAGAAGCCACCATGTTGAGCAGGATTAACAATTAAGGAAAAGTTCGAAGAGCAGCACAAAACCTGAAACACGTATCTTGCAAGTATCCGTATTTCTGTAAAGCATCTTGATAGTGTTATTATGCAATCTTTTAAAAAGATGATACTGTTTAAGTGTTTCTGGAGATGGAAAATGCTAATTTTTTAAATATTTCCTTATTAAATATTAGTTTATGGATTTTTCATGGTTGCCTAAAGTTTCTTTTTATTGGCTGTTGGTAAAGGGCAAAGCTACGTATTGGGTTATTTGTCCTGTACCAACCGCTGGTATCGAAACCCGATTTTTAGCGTTGTAAGACCTCGGTCTTATCGCTGAGTCACTAGGGGAGGATCATTAAATTTGATTTATGCTCTAGGAGAATTTTCTTCTAGGTTGTTTTTATTGAGCTTTTCATTTATTTTCTAATTATCAATTTCACTTTTTTTTTCAAGAAATACAGCCGAAACAAGCAATAGTTTGATACTGAAGAACCACAGTAAATGGCAATAAACTATCAAAATATTTGAGAAGCTAGTTTCGACACATACGTTGGTCTAAAACCCGGGTTTCGATACCCGTGGTGGGCATAGCACCTGTAGCCCATTGTGTAGCTTTGTGCTTAATAAAAAAAACAAAATATACGTTCGTCCTCTTCAGTCTGACAGTCTTCTTACGAGTCCAAATTAGTTTTCACTAATTTCTTCTGACAGTTTGTTCCACACACTGTTTTTTTCACTAACTATCACACGCCATATTTGTGTTACAATTCGTCATGAAGAATAGATTTTGAAAGTTTTTGTGATTATCAACACTTATTCAACCAATAATATAAACGTTGTATAACATTGTTAAATTAATGTAATCGTAAACTCTGGGGGGTATTGTTTTAGAGTTTATCAGTTGCGTGACGTTTACAGCGTTTCTTATTTTTTCCTCGTGTGTATTTGTAAGTGATGCAGTTTAAAGTTGAGTGTGCTATTGAATTGTAGCTTTTCAAACTCTTTGGTTTGCTAAGTACCCTTTATTGTATATAACCGAATAAGAGTGAGATGGTACATTCCACATTTGGTGTAAAAGTTGTTAGCTGAATGAGAAAAAAAAAATTCTTGTTTTTAATATGACGAATAACTACGAATACGTGATAATTATATGAACATTCGTAACATGTAAACAATTCTGTTTTAAAAAATGACAGATAAATGCACTCTACTATTGAATGATAATACGGTAATTATGGTATTTGTGATTCTTCTCTCCAATCTATGGGCTCGAGTCTTGTCACCGAACATGCTCGCCGTTTCAGACTTTATGGCATTATAATATTACGGTCGATCCCACTATTCGCGCAAAGCTACACGAGGGCTATCTGCGCTAGCCGTCCCTAATTTAGCAGTGTAAGACTAGAGGGAAGGCAGCTAGTCATCACCACCCACCGCCAACTCTTGGGCTACTCTTTTACTAACGAATAGTGGGATTGACCGTCACATTATAACGCCCCCACGGCTGAAAGGGCGAGCATGTTTGGTGGGACGGGGATTCGAACCCGAGACCCTCAGATTGCGAGTCGAGTACCCTAACCACCTGGCCATGTTGGGCCCTATTCGTTGGTAAAGAGTTGGCATAGACGATATTGACTAGCTGCCTTCCCTCTTGTCTATCACCGAAAATGCTTGCCGTTTCAGCCGTGAGGGCATTATAATGTGACTGGCAATCCCACTATTCGTTATTAGAAGAGTATTCCAAGGGTTGGCGGAGGGTGGTGTTCACTAGCTACCTTCCTTCTAGTCTATCATTGCTACATTAAGTGCGGCTAACAGGCAGCTCTCGAGTAGTTTTGGCGAAATTTAAACCAAGCGGACGGCTAAAGGAGATAGCCTTCGAGTAGCTTTGCGCGAAATTCAATAAACAGGATATGCTATAGAGACAATGTATTGCTCTTCTCAGAATTGTGATACGTTTCAAAGGACATGCACTGATAGTAAGTGTTTAAATGGACGTTGCAGTTCTCGGAACCCTGGTAAAAGTTTTGAAAGAAAATTGAAACCCGATAATAAATGTTTGGCGGATAGTGCTTCTCAGAAACCTGTTTGACCCCCGGTGGCACAGCGGTATGTTCACGGATTTACAACGCTAGAAACTGGGTTTCGATACCCGTTGTGGGCAGAGAAAAGATAGCCCATTATGGAGCTCTATGCTTAATTACAAACAAACATAAACCTGATAAAAGTTTAGAAAAAAAAAGAACTTATTAGAAACCTATTAATAAATGTTTAGAGGACATTGCATCTCAGAAATCTGATAATAAGGGTTTAGAACAACAGTGCTTCTCAAAGACCTAATAAAAGTTTAGAAATAAAATATAACTTCTTAAAAACCTGATAATAAGTGTTTAGAGTGACAATAGCTCTAGAAAAATCCTGTTGAATGAAGAAGCATTGATGATGGAAGTGAGTGCTTAGTGAAGATTTCTAACACTTAGGTTTGATTTTTGAAGAATTATTAATTATATAAAATATACATAATTGTAATCGGGTATTATGTTTTCGTGGCCACTATTGAATATTTCAAAGGAAATGTGTATTAAACCCTAAATAAAATGGCTGAAAAATTAGATCACGTTAATTAATAGAATAATCACGTGTATACTTAATCGCTTTCTTCATTCATAATGATCTTATAGTGCAAGGTTTTGTCCTGAGCTTTATCCAAAACGAAGTATTTATCTGCTTCTAGAAAAAAAAATTCTGCAAGTAATAAAAAGAAAAAAGTTAATGGAATTGTTTACTTAGAATAGTGCTCGCAGTCTGCTTACCCTAACAACAAAAGGAAGTAACAGCTAGTGTTCCTAATAAGCGCAGCAACTTGGCATTCTACTCTTGTCTTGCATCTCGTCATCAGTTGCTAGGTTACTGTTGCTTAGCGATTCGCATGTTCTTGTGTTCCGAACCATAAAGACTTAGTGGAAAGCGGGTGCCCATTCCTGTCGAAATCAGATCTTCAGTGGTGTTTTCCTCTCTTCTTACTATCTCTCTCTTGCCTTAGCTTTTTATTTTTGCTATGAGCAACATCGATAGCTTTACAGATTTTGTAAATTTTTGTTTCATTATTATGATTAACCTGTGACTTTTAGCGTTAACATTTTATTAATTTTACGTATATAAAATATATAATTTGTTAAATATTTTGGAATCGTCGTGGTGACAGGCTAAAACAAGTACATTACTGCGTGTTATATAGGTTTTTGTGTCATGCCACGAAACCTATTTTCAGCTTAGCTGTTGAGAATATGATATATAGAGAGATATAGAATTGATTAATAATAAGTTAATTGTGAAATAATCCAGTATAAATGTAACACAAATGACGAATAAGAGTTGATTTAAATGTTTGTTTGTTGTTAAGCAAAAAGCTACACGATAGGCTATCCGCACTACACTCGTCGTGGTATCGAAACCCGATTTTTAGCGTTTTAAACCCTCGGACTTACCACTGAGCCATCGAGGAGGAGGGGGATTTTAAATGACTAGTTAAAGTGTTTATATATGAAGCATTTACTAATTACAGGACAATCCAGTTTTCTCACTGGTTACAGCTAGAAAGAAATACGTTGAGGGTGTAGCATCTTTATTATTGATTTATCTATTGTCGGTATTTTACACCCACGTTATGATAGAAAGTGCACAATTCTTTGGAAAAAAATTGATGTTAAATACTTTTAAAACATGTGCACTGTCAAAATCCTGTTATTTTTCTATCCTCTGTTCATAAAATTTACTCTTTTAGGCCGTTCTTTTTCTTTTCTTAAATTGTGTCCGAAATATCACGAAAACACCAGAAACTAACTGTCGTTACTGAATGAGCAGATTCTGTAAAACTAAAGACGTAGGATGGCTATGATATTGGAAGGAACAGCGTGTCTGACATTTGCCATAATGTCCATTCGATAATGTTGTCACATTTCACAAGACTTGCTCATTTTACGGTTGACATATTTCAAAGAATTTATCTGTTCCGTAATCACCATTGTGTCCAAAGAACCGTAAAACAGAAAATTTGGCGAGTTGCCTGATTTTGTTTCTTTCTCTCCTGACGCGGAAAAGCTGAAAGTTAATCCGCTACTGTTTCTGGGAAAGCCGTGGAATAAAATGTGTTAGCGTGCCCCCAAAAACCAGTGTTTCTTGCATTTGGAACTTCATTTAACAAATACGTGGGTTTACAAGAAGATAAGTACAAGCATCTTCAGGAATCAACCTTCCGCGATAATCTTCGTCGTGCTAATTAATTATCCGTATTGTATAAAGCAAAATATGCCGTCACATGCAATCTCTCTTGTTTATCAAATCGTACAGTTCAGCCTGAAATCAATAACACAGTGGCATTCGTTGATAAGCTTAATGAGGTTTAATTCATTTGTCCTTAATAATCTTGAACTTTAACCTTTCTGGGTTTTGTGGCTGCTAACTTGAACATGAAGTGGAAGAATAAAAAAGCTTGAGATGATTTGATGGAGAATTTTATAGAAGCATGTGTCATAATGAGCACGCTAAGTAATTTTAAGAAAAGTAAAACGTTCGCATAAACTTTGCTTTGTGTCTGGAAGAATTTATTCGTGTATAAGAAAATCATTTCGGTGGAATATTGTAGCTAGTAGATCGCTAAAAGTAAAATAGTAGTTCTACAACTAGAGCAACCATCTTGTAGCTGCAAGTCGTTTGGAAAAACAAATTGTGGTACTTTTGAATAAACTCTTTTTGTTGGATATCCGGGTGTTCCAAAATGAAGCGTTGAAGTAATAGCAGTCTACTTGAGTAGTTTTGTCAACAATTTTCAACCTGAGTAATTGGCATGCCCGAGAAAAATACTATTATTTTCCTTTTAAGGCTTAAAATAAATCTCTTTTCAACATAGTCTAACACCTAGTTTATTAATGTTAAGCCTAATTAAAACAGCATGACTTCACAGGATAACAACTTCGCATTTTGGATTGACGGTCAGCTTACATTTTGTGGAATGCTGGCAAAAAATAATAATTATTATTACTAGCATACAATACATGCTCTTCGCTGCAGGATTTAAAGCCCCCCCCCCCTCATGATACAAAGAGACCCCAATATACAGATCAAGCTCTTCCATTATCCACAATTACTTCTATAGCTACCTCAAAGGAGTCCTGTACAAAAAACAAACAAACAACAACAACAACAACAAAAAAAAAACAGGAAACCCTCCTGTGGTACCTGAGCGCATGTGCTAAGTTTGGTCCCACTAGTTTGAACCGGGGGATACGAGAACATTTTCAAACATGGCGCCCCAAGGGGGGAGGGGCAGGAACACAAAATCCTGTGCTATATTCGGGTTCAGCGACCCTGGAAACCCACTCTTAGACTCCATCATGCCCGTCCGCCAAGTTTTGTCTTGCTAACTTCAGAACTGTGGGGGGAGTTAGCTAGACATATATATAAAGTTACAACCTGAATTAATATATAATTATCTTACTTGTTGACAGGCACCCTCTTGAAATATATAATTTTCAACAAGTAACTGTCACAGGCAATGGCGTAGCAAGAGGGGGCAAGGGGGTAGTCGTCCCCGGCGCAGGTGTGAAGGGGCGCAAAATTTTCTC
>NW_013666686.1:101888-103192 GCF_000517525.1 Limulus polyphemus
AATAAGCACAAAATTAGAAGCGGATGGAATTTTATTGAGTGATTGTTGTTCACAATGTTATGATAATGCTGCTGTCATGTCAGGTCATCTGTCAGGCATTCAACAAAGAATTCTGAACAAAAATCCAAAACCAGTTTTTATAAACTGTGACATCCATAGTTTGAACTTAGCATGTTTTCATGCTGCAAGTCAGGAAACAACAGTTATTACCTTTTTTTGTATAATTGAAGCCATTTATAATTTCTTTGCCCATTCAACAACTCGATGGAACGAACTGCAGCAGGAGCTTAAGATATCTGTCAAGTGTGAATCAGAAACACGGTGGAGTGCACGAGAAAAGGCAGTAAAAGTTGTACATGAAAAACTGGATGAATTGCTAGGACTGTTAGAGAAATTAAGTGAGAATGGCAGAAACAAAATGTGGTGCTCATAATGTTCTGCAACGCATGCTTACATTTGATTTTCTTGTGCTTTTGCATTTTTGGAGAAATCTTTTATCATCTATCAGTCGAGTGCAGAAACGTCTTCAGGACCCAAAAATGAATTTTAGAGAAGCAGCTGCTGATCTTGATTCTTTGAAAAAGAAATTGATAGAATCACGTGACTTAGCAAAGAGCTATCCAGGTGATATTGATGGATCAGAATTGAACAGAGACTATAGAATGTTGCTAAGTAAAAGGACACAGACCGAGTTTCCTGAACCAATGGTTGCAACTGATTTGCTAACATTAATAATTTCATATGGTGAACATGTTTTCCCAAATTTAAGAATTGCATTGCAGATTTTGTTAACAATTGGGGTTTTTATTGCTAGTTGTGAAAGGTCCTTCAGCAAGCTGAAATTAATTGTTACATACTTGAGAACCTCAATGACTCAAGAATGACTTAGTAACTTGGCAATATTAAGTATTGAAAAAGACGTACTTAATACCTTAAATTTTGATAGTTTAATTGATGCATTTGCAGTAGCAAAAGCACGAAAGGTTCGTATAATGTAACCATGAATACCAGAATGCTACCTGTACAAGATCTAGTTAAGTATATATATATATACAGTTCTGTAAATTAATAAAATGTGTTATTTGTAAACTTAAGTAGTATTTTATCAATCTGTTTTATAATTCATGTACACCACAAGTGACTGGCTTCTCATATAGAACATAAATATCAAAACTAGGGATATAACAGAAATTTATTCTACATGTTTGAAAGATTACTCTAGCTATGTGACTTTGAACAATACTGGATGATATAAATATCAAAATAGGTTTACAAATTATGTAAGTACACCTATTAGGCTATAC
>NW_013666686.1:103879-107460 GCF_000517525.1 Limulus polyphemus
CTAATAAATTTGTTATTTGTAAACTTAAGTAGTATTTTACCAATCTGTTTTATAATCCATGTACAACACAAGTGACTAGCTTCTCATATAAAACACAAGTTTCAAAACTAGGGATATAACAGAAATTTATTCTGCATGCTTGAAAGATTATTCTAGTTATGTGTCTTTGAACAGTACTGGATGGACCATTTTGATATTTATGGGATTAATTACCGCCTTACACAGGCCTAAAATAATGTCACAATATAACATCTCACAATATCACAACTGTAAACCTGGAACTAATGAAGTATAGCCTAATAGGTGTACTTACATAATTTGTAAACCATTTTGATATTTATATTTATGTTATTGTCATTAAGTGGGTAATGAGTCACAAAACAAATAATCAAAACATTTCAGAGGTGGGAGCGCCAAAAGTGTCTTTGCCCCCGGGCCCTGAGAACCTTTGCTACGCCACTGGTCACAAGTCTTCAATTTGCTACTGATTGGGCCTTTATGAGTCACGATTTAGGACATTTATAAATAAATATCAAAACGCATATTACCAATTTGATATCAAGTGGGCTTAGATGGGTTTCTAGTTTCTTACAGGTTAAAGGATATAAACAGATACATAAGTATAAAAAACATAGATACGCAATACATATTCGTAATAAACAGTTTGCAATTGAAAAAACAACAACTAAATTTGTATGTATACTTGTAGTTTGAGAAACATACTAGATATTTCTTTTTCTTTTAGTTTATATTTACATATTCACTTAGAATGTCTTGAAATCTTTCACATCTATGCATCTGAATATAGGCTTGTCAACGGAAACTGGTTGTGAAATGTAGCTAATTTGCTGTTGTCCCACTTACATATTATCCTGGGTCATTCCTTTTTTATACTGTTGCATTTCACCTACGGAAAACTGTAGAAATGCGTAATTTTACATACTCGGTAGCAGGGTCAACTGTGTAGAGATTTGGTAATGCAAATATGCTGTGTCCTCCCTATTTTTACATATGAAAACACCAATAATAATGTGGGTAGCTCATGCAATCTGGAAGAAATGAACCTATCATGTTCTCAACATAATGGATAACTTTAATTTTAGTCAGATTTTGTTCAGGTTTTTTCACATATTCCTACTTGCAAATACCTTATTCCCATCTACGGAGAGAGGCATTGTCTGTTTTTCGCGTAAACGTGGCCTGCATTGTTTGCTGGTCTTTTGTTTGATAAAGAGTTCTTGTTTCATTTCTGTCAATATGATTTCAATCTCTTCCTTCAATTAAATCAAGTAAAAAACTGTTTAATTTTGCATACATTTTTGTCATTCCTTAAGTTATTATGGTTACTATTATCATTGAAGGAATATCCCACTATGGCAGCTGTGTATTGAGAGATCTTCATGGGTAATTTTATTGAAGGTCTCCTGAGTGAAACAATACGATATCATATTGGGTGTTAGAGGAATTTACATTTCCATGGAAAGAGTTTCTATGATGATTATGTTTGAGGCAGTAGCTTCGTACACGTCACAGTAAAAGAAAGCATACAGGAACAGTTGCAGTGGCTCAGCCTTGACCAGTGTGAACCCCGGTTATGCCTGCTTCGAGAAGGGCCTGAGTAAATCCCCAAACTCCCTTTTTGCAAGCTCTTCTCAATGCCTGAAGCCAGCCATACGGGATGGCAGTGGGTGATTCGAGCTTTATAAGTCTTCCATGGTGGTTGTGCCGATGATACTAATGTCTGTTATAGTGGAATCAGAGTGGTATTGTTACAGTTGCTGGATGGAGTAATTGTGTACATTAATTGTTGATGGCTCCTAAGTGCATGTACTGCACAACAAAGAAAATACTACTTGCAGTTGTACTATCATTAGTTGTATTATAGGAAATTCAAGTATCGAGTGGACCATGCATCACTAAACTTGCTTTTAAACTTTAAAAATATAGAAGGGACGAATGCACGCTAGACAGTGATGATGCAGGAGTATAAATTTTTGTACCTCATTGACTGGGCCAGCAACCCAGA
The DNA here is from genome assembly GCF_000517525.1 of Limulus polyphemus. Taxonomy (NCBI): domain Eukaryota; kingdom Metazoa; phylum Arthropoda; class Merostomata; order Xiphosura; family Limulidae; genus Limulus; species Limulus polyphemus. Next base: position 105,906 of record NW_013666686.1, read on the forward strand.
AAAGCAGGTTGATTGTCTTATCATATGGTAAGAGTTTATCCATTCATTGAATGTCCAGACCCTGAGCACCATGCAGTTGGGGAAGTCATTGTAGCAACAATAATGTGCAATCATACAGTATGTGGTTATTGCATTAGTTGATTTAATTCCACGAATGGTGCTTTAGGAGATCCAGGAAGAGCAGCTGACGGACCTAAATCAAGCAGGGTTGCTATTTACAATGTGTAATCATCACAGATAAATGAATATAGTGTGGCCATACATAATCTGTGGCACATTGTATGAGGAATTATGAGTAGAGGAAATGAAAGTGTGATGAAACATTTTTATAGACTATCAAGATGAAGTTCTGACTCTGTGATGCAGCTAGGGATGTCCAGAACTATCAGGCAGGAAATACTTCGGATATATATATATGCAAGAACTGGGGGCCACCAGTGTGTTTCCTGAACTTGTGCTTATGTGCAAAAGTGGGTTTTCTGCTTGTCTTCAAATTGCGATGTTGAACAGTAGTGCAAACATTATCATGTGTGCTGCAAAGAGGGAAGACCAGCCAAAAGAAACTGATAACTTCCAGCAGACAGTTGTTGGTTTTCAACTACAGAAAATAGCCATGGATGTAACTGGTCCTCTCCCAGAAACAGAATGTTATTATCAGCAAGTACTGTTCCTTATCATCTACTTCACGTGGGCTAAAGCTTATCAATTTGTTTACAAATTAGCACAGTTCATCATTGATATGTTGGCTGGATAATGTACAGCACATTTCAATGCACCTAGGAAATGTCACACAGATAAAGGAGATAATTTTAGCAGGCAGTTATTTGTAAAGTTATGTAAGGTGTTGGGTATGAGGGAAATGAGGACTATCTAATGTATGCTTTTGACATTTCTTGACCCTAACTACACTAATTGGGATGAAAATTTACCATATGCCTGAATATTATGTTGCACATCCGAGTGAAGGTCGATTTGATATAACGTATAGTTCATGCACTAGAGCAGGTGTGTAACAGTGTACACAGAAATATGTGGAATGGTTGAGGTCTGCATTAATTAATGCCTATGAACCATGTCAGTGATAAACCTCGGATGTACTGATAATTTCAGGAATCAGAGATGGGGATTAATGAGTCAGATGATAGTGATAGAACTGTTATACATGATCTCAACTCAGCCGATAAGAAGGAAGATGTTGAAAGTACTTATCTGTTGAAGAGAAGTCAGATGCCATAATTCCAGTGGAGGAACTGCATGATAGCTGATGATGGCTAAAATACCGACATTGGCCTGATTATTATGGCTGGTATAGGCTGTCTGCCCAGGAGTTAGAACAGCGGATTTGTAGATTGTTTGCTGAAAGGGTATTTCAACCCTTACATTCCTATCTGTCAAGTGGTGTTTCACAATGGAATCTCTACAGGACATAGGTGATAGCCACGTAATGATTACAGAGGTTGAATAGGTTTACTAAACGATTTTATAGGTTCGCCATGTTGTTACAATCTATTGTTACGACAGCGAAGGTCACGTGACGCTTGTATCACGCCATTTT
>NW_013666686.1:107470-108415 GCF_000517525.1 Limulus polyphemus
AATTTTTACGGAAAATTAACTAACGAACGGAAACATAACACTATGTTACCATGTCCAGCCATTTTATATTTGATATTTGTGCGTCTGGACAATAGTTCTTCAAGATAGTTTCCATTGCAAAAGGATATAACTTAAGGTTGTAATGTTCAAAACACATCACCCCTGACTACTTTCCATAATCCACATAGTGTATGTGGATGACGATTTCCTACCACTCATTCCAACAGTCCAATCGCGCAGAAATTCATAGATGCTGCATCCAACAACGTGACCAGTATGTCTTCATATGGAATAGTTTAAATTCCTCTTTCATTCTCCAGATACTTGAGGTATGTGATGGTTGAACGGGAGGTATAATTGGAAACCTTATCTTGTTGAACCCATACGTGCTGCCTCCACTTCCAGATGGAAATCCTTCTTGATTATGTTGCATACTGTTGCCTGGGGCATATAGACGGTTTTCACCACTGATATTTGTGTTTGTGGATTCTCAAATATTACAAGACATCACACTTTGCTTATCATAGCTGGGGTACAACTTGTTGTAGGACTCTTTCTGGAAGATCCTGGTTCCCAAATTGGTTCGTATTTCGTTGTTTTCTAATGCCATTGGAAAGGGCTGTTACACATTCTTCCCAAAAGTGATTAATTTTCGGTGACAAAATACTACCTGTGGTATGCTATTGTTAAGATATTTATTTCCGATGTTAGTAGATTAGAACGCCAGAATTTTGACGACTTGATACGATTACTTGGAATTCGAAAACATTTATAAAGAGAAAGGGCTTTTCAACCCTTACTTTCTGAGCTATTAGTTATTATCCCTTTAAAATATAATGATCCATATCTTGAATCTAAGTTTCAAATGGACAGCGACTGACTGTTCTAGAAACGTACAAATGTAGAGGACGACGTTTCGAAAGTCTTCCGCCTTTCGTCTTCAGG
>NW_013666686.1:109416-132390 GCF_000517525.1 Limulus polyphemus
ATCAGTCACAAGAACGTCGAATCTGAATCACTTGAAAAAAACACGGGGGTGCTTAACTTTTTTCCAGGTGTATAGTTTATTTGGGCGTTCGTTTCTGATAATATTTTGTGCTAATTTATATCTGCTTGAACGTTACAGGATCTTATATAACAGAAGAATATTGTTCAGCTGCTAGAGTTGTACTTCTTTAGGACTGAAATTACTTCACAGCTCAATATCGTACATAACCTTCGTCGGTCTGATTGAATATCAACATATACTGTAATGGGCAGCTCGAATATTTTGGTTTTATTTCTTTGGAATTTCACGCAAAGCTATACGAGGGTTATCTGCGCTAGCCGTCCTTAATTTAGCAGCGATATACTAGAGGGAAGGCAGCTCGTCAACACCACTCACTGCCAACTCTTGGGCTACTCTTTTAACAACGAATAGTGGGATTGACCGTTACATTATAACTCCCCTACGGCCGAAAAGGCGAGCATGTTCGATGAGACGGGGATTCAAATCGGCGACCCGCAGATTGCGAGTCGAGCGCCCGAATACTTTATCCGAGTTGTGTGAATTTTAGTTGAAAATTCTCATTTTAACTAAATTTTGTCTGTGACTATTTATTTTGTGATGCCAAGAGAGTTGAATCTATGGGGCTATAACTGGCATTGCAGTAAGGGTTATTAAGAAAGGAGTGAAAGGAGCAGATTTTATTTCTATGATTTCTAAGAGTCATTGGACAGTCTGTCAGATGCTATAAATATATTCAGTGAAATACTGGTATGTGAAACTTGGATATAGTAAATACAAGGCTGATACTGAAGACCAATTTTAATCTCTTCCATCTCCTTTAACATTTATTACAGCTAATATTCTATACACATAATGGTTTAGGTTCAGCTTAGGTCAAAGATCAAGACTGGCTATTTCGATCCTCTTATGTCTCGAATAATTTCGGAAATGCCTGACTGTTTGAAATTCTGATGATCGACTGTACTATATTGTAGGGAAAGATGGGATAAGATGACCACCTTAATTTTGAATTTGTTTTTCAAAACTTAAGATAAAGACAATGAAAAAGTAATAAGTTTTAAATTAATATTGTTTTATTACAAATGTTATTCGTAAGACATCGGTAAGTCTATGGACTTACAAACCTAAAATTTGGGATTCGATTCCCCGCGGTGGACACAGCAAATAGCCCAGTGTGGCTTTGCTCTAAACTAACTAACCGAACAAACAAATTCTAGTTAAAACAAAGAATGGAGATAGACATTTTTTAGGTATTTAAAAATGCACTTCTTATGGTAGGGAGCCGTTTTACCTACAAAATTGGATAAAACTGACCATCAATATGGATTAAAACTCATAACTACAATTTAAAATGAATTCTTAATTCAATAACTGCATTAAAGCCACTTAAATCAATATTTAAATGCTTCCAGCAGGCATCGGGAAGTGCATGCGCCATGCGCAAGTTGCGAATTGACACAAATAAACATGGGTATTAGTGATGGGTAATGACGTATGCTGTGATCGAAGCCTATTTACAGAAATAAACGTCATTAGTGTAGGGTAAGGCTACCCATGAGGAGAAGTGTTTTACCCTAAGCCACTCATTTTAAAGCAATTGCACGCTATAAAAAAAATCAACGTGAACTTAAAGTGCGTTTCTTTTACGGCATATTCATTTGTCTATAACTCCTTATTGTTAGAAATCAACAAAATAAGATCCAATGAACTACCTACTTTGTATCCATAAAAATTCAAAGTACTGACTTACTTTAGATCAAAGTTGTTAAAAAAAATATATGAACTTTGAGCTTTCACATTTGCGCTCATCCGCCAGTGTGTTTATGCACGGAGGTCACGTGAACAATAGATTCGTGTAAGTTACCCTAGATGGCGGTATATCATAACAGATGATAGACCTAGGGGTGCCCGTTTTACCCAAGAGGACCGTCTTACCTTACTTTCCCCTATATATATATATATATATAATTATTATTATTATATGTGTACAATGTTGCACAGCTATACAGACATTACATACGAATGCTTATATATGTTTTATTATAAATATGAATAAAATCACAGAGCTCGATGATCAGACAATAAAGGAAGAATTTAATCAGAATGTTAAGAAGTTGAGAAACGAAGTAAACTACGAATACTGGCTTGTACCACATCAAATGAGAGAAAATGCATAGTTTTAAAACCGAAATAAGCAGAGCTCGAAAGTTTCTATTTATAAGATAAAAATAATCAGTTCGCTTAAACTACATCAAGACAAAGCCTCGTGTTACCCGATACTTTCATTAATCTTAGTAAAGAATATGTTAAATTTTATAGAATATAACTATTCATAAGCAAAGTGAAATTATCTATGGAAAGTGTACGTACTGCTAGTAGCTTATTTGTCCTACCAAAGACAAGAATAGCATGACCGATATTTTCATTAGTTTAAATATAATGTGTTTAATTCTGTTTAATTGAAATATTTTATGAGTGATCAGTTTTATTGAACATTTTCTTGTAACTCATTTTTGTGCAAGTTTCAATTTGAACAGCACTAGTAATACTGTGATGGTATGACCTGAGGGCATAAGTTACACCGTTGCTATATTTACGCTTGAATCAGGAACTAAAGTGAACGTAAGCGTGATAATAAATAATGTCTTATGCTCTTCCTGGAAAATATTCTTTTCTACAACTACAGTCAATAGTTTCTTCATTATCTTTGTTGGGCCCGGCATGACCAGGTGGTTAAGGCGGTGTTCGACTTGTAACCTGAGGGTGGCGGGTTAGACTGAAGAGTTGTGTTGAAACAAACAGGTAAAACAAAAAGGTGAGTACTTGGACAAAACATGTCATTTGAAATATGGTTGATAAAACTACTATTATTTGTAGTTTTTGAGGTGCATAAATATATATAACTGGCTATCTGCGCGATATCCACCGCGTGGAATTACACCCATAATAAAACTTAAAGGTATGTGAGGTGTCTTAATGTGCTTATCCTTAATAGTTATGATATTGTAAAATTATAAATGTCCTACATTATTTTATAACATGTTTTAATATATATTCATATATATATATCGCCTTGAAGTTGTGATTTGATATACGTGTACAACTAAATGTATTTTTCATGTATGTTTAATAGAATAACATAAAGCAAGTCTCGCCTACCATTTGTGCTGTTATTTTATCTTTGTTAAAGGGTTTTCCTTATGTATTGTACAGGTTAATTGTGGGTTTGCTAGTGTTTGTTAAAGGGTATTTTTGTTGTTTTGTATTGATAGATATTTGTTTATTGAAAGAATAAATGTAGCGTGTGAAACGTATCTGGTATATCTCTCCCTTTTAGATGAACATGAAATATTTCACACATACATACATAGATATGTACAGGTACGTGTATAGGTTTAACAGTAGAAAAATGGTTTTGGAATGTGACTAATTTGCTGTTACACATTGTCCTGGGTCATTTTCCTTTGTCGTTGCTGGATTTCTTTTATGAATTGTTTGTTTGAAGTTAAGCTCAAACTTACACAATGGGCTATCTGTGCTCTGCCCACCACGGGTATCGAAACCCGGTTTCTAGCGTTGTAAGTCCGCAGACATAACGCTGTGCTACTGGGGGGCTTCTCCCACGAAAGACGTTGAGATCAACAATGTAGAGATTTGGGATGACCAATAATGACGTGGTTTGCACATGCTAACTGGGAGAGATAAAACTATTATGTTTTCTGTATGTCTCTTAGTCAGATTTTCCGAAGATTTCTGCTGGTAAAGATCTCTCTTTACTCTGCAGAGAGAGAAGCACTGCCGATTTTTTTCATGTAAACGTGACCTACTGAATTGTGATGTTTGTCTTCTCTTTGATAGATCATTACTTGTTTTTCACCATCAACTTGTGTCCAGTCTATTCCTTCATTCCAGTTAGGTAGAAAAATCAATTATCTCTGCATAGCCTTTTTGCATTTCCATAATCTATTGCTGTTACTAGTAATCACTAAGGAAATAAATTTACATAAGAATATTGTGCTCAAGGATTCAAATAATCGATATAATAATAATAATATGCGTAATGTATAAACAAGTTATAAAAGAGACAGAAATGTATCTTATGTTTTAGGGTGAGTAGGAGTTTTAAAAACGATGTACAAAATTGTATATTTTAATTTTAAAATTTATTCATTAATGGTTTTAAACAGAGGGGAAAAGAATATTTGCAATGTTGATTAAGTAATAACAAAAGTGAATAACTTGCGTGCCCCCTTCCAATAATAACAAACAAAGTTGAGGGAGACGCCAAAACCAACACTTTTAATATTTATAAACGATCCCTTATGCTATTTAATTGTCTGTTGTAGTGTGGTGCCATCTATACTTACTATTATTTTCAACTACTATTAGGAATTTCGTAAGTGGAAAAGAAAAGCTTATATAGGCGTTTCAAACTTTAAAAAAAAAAATTGAAACTTTAAACTTTAAAGTACATAATAAATATTTTGCAAATATGAAAAAAAAATTATCTAACATAGTTGTGTGTTTATGGTTCGAGGCTAAAGTACAGCCGACTACACAGTGATAACTGCCGGGTTGTGAACCGATGATGATGTAGAACTGTAGCTGAAAGTAATCTTTCGACCGTTGGTAGTTGGGATTACTGTAAGAGAAGAAATCGAGAAGAGAAGGACGCAGCTACAAAAGTGAAGCTATGCGACCAGTATCCGCGTTATGAGGAATCAATAGATATTACAGAAGCGTGAATGTAAGAAGCTGCCTTGTAACTTCGAATATATATTGTGACAATTTTATGTGTCACGTTAAGAATGCGTTTGTTTGCCATATTGCTGTGGAATCTGACTGTTGGAATCCTTTGCTTCAGCAAAACAGGTATGCATTTTTTTTTTTTTTTTTTGTACGTCAAACCTTGAAGTACAATACGCCTGTTAGGCAGTTATTAATGTAGGACAAGTGAATTCGAAAACGTGCTATTTGCCTTGTTCGGTAATTGGTCGGTTGTATTGTGTGTGTGTGTGTGTGTGTGTGTTGCGATCTTAGACTTAAATCGTTCGTAAGTTTTATTTTATGAAATTGAAAGTTATCAAAATTACTTTGTGCTTGATCACTTTTTTTATTTGTAAACTAGTGTTAATGAGCGACTGCGTAATAATAATATAACCAGAAAAGGCCAACTTGAAACTAGAGAAGTATGAGCTATGCGTACAAAGACAGGCTTGGCTCCAGTTACGACTTTATTTTTCTAACAGGGTGTATTGCTTATTGAATGAGTTGCCATCGGCAGTAGTGGAGGTCGGTACTGTAGTTTAAAAGAGTTTATTATATAAATAGATGATATCCTGAAAATTACAGGGTGGGTTTAAATTTTCACTTTTCTCGAGGGGGGTTTGTATAGCCTTGAACTTGAAGGACCACACTGTATCTTGTGCCATATGTTATTACTGGTCGTGTTACTACTGATGCTGTGCTTATGTTAAGAATTTATCAGAATAGTATAATATCCACCCCCTCCCCAGTTATGTATGTTGTCCTTACAAGGGTTATTTGAAATATTCAAGCAAAAAATAACGGCTATTTTAGTTTGTTATTAATCGTAATTTGCCATCTCTTATGTTTTTTAAATACTCTTGTTGATAAATGGGTGTTCTGATTGTTTTAGTATGCCATGATAAAGACAGAACGAACCTAATCTGGTGGCAAGTAGAAACCGGTATCACATGGCCTAGTGGTTCTCAACTTTTTTTGGTTAGGGACACATTTTAAAATATTGTTGGCCAGTTGTGACCCAGTAAATATCCTTAGTGCGAGAAAAACAAACAAACCCAAAACACGTGGTTTACTGAATAAATAAATAAACTACAATTAATTATCAATGTCTGTTTGCAGTCCTTTCCCATATTCTGACAGCCTGGTTTTGTGCCGTGACCCATTAGTTTAGAAACGCTGATTTGGCTTATTGTTATTATAAAATATACCAAATGTAAAATCAAAAATATTATCTTGGTATACTTTTGTATTTAACGTTTAAGACTAGCGACGTCTGAAACAATTAAAACTACACTACAGTGGTACTGCAGCTAACAAACCGCGGGTGTTACCACACCAAATTACCGTAACAATTGTGATTTAAGCAATGTCTATATTGGAAATTTTGAATGGGGGGGGGGGAGGTGGCTACAAATACAACGTATGCCCACAAATTTCGGAACACTAAGAAACTGAAATTGAAAATTGTAATACTTTTATAATATTAATACACTTAAAGTAAAACAAAAACATGTAATACGTTCATTAACACCAAAATGTAAACACCTAAACGCGAGGAAACAAGTGTCACAATTTAAATTTTATACTTCTAGGACTTTTATTATTATTATTCTCTAAATACACAGCTCTGGATGGTGTATTAGTAAACAGATAACATGCGAGTCTGTTCCTACCTTTTGATGGATCTACAGTCACTATACTTAGCTAGGGGGAGAAATGTGTGAGAAGTTGTTTATAGTTAGTTACTTGGATTGTTGTATACAATTGATAGTGGTTGTTTCTTGATTTCTATTTGATAGGTAATATAAGAATATTGGAGCAGAATTCAGTTACTTAATTGAAGTTTATTACTGGCTTTGTGTGCCTTGAATAACTTGTTTTAACGATAACTGAAACTATTGTGGGAGTCAGTATTCAACGATTTAGTTGATATATATTGACGTTAGTAATAATTGTAAGAATTAGGGATTTTACATATTTAGTATTACAGCAGCAGCTGGAAAGGATGCATTTGTTTTCTCGTGTACGAGAGTCTTTTATTAATGTTTGTTTCTCAAAATACTTGTGGTTTCACAGAGAAATATTTAAGTTCTTTTTATTTCATAACTTGTAATAAGATTTAATTTCTCTTTTGCTGTTAGTTTTGATTTGTTCATTCAACTATCGGCAAATACTCTTATCATACGATCCCAAAGAGTACACTTGTGTTAACACCTAAGTTACAGCGTTTATTTTAGTAACAAAAAAATTCAGATGTTGCTTTCTGTCCTATCAAGTTGGAAAATTTTCCGGTGGGCCAGCTGTAAATCTTCGTATATACAACGCTAGAAGGTTCGATTCCCCTCGGTGGACACAGCAGATAACCCGATGTGGCTTTTCTATATGAGGACGCACACACGAACCTGAACGGACTCGAACCTGCGATTTCGCCCACTGGATAGATGCTTTAGCGAACTGAACTACTTTATTAAGATACTATAATCTCCTGCTTTCGTTTAATATTATTATAAGCTATATTTTCTATGTTTTAATTTAAATATTAGAGAGAGAACGCAGGAGAATAAGATATATTCGATTAAGATCTAGATATAGTTCATTAATACATGTACGAAGTAAGCGGTTAATTCAATTTGTTCAGTAATTTAGAGCTCGGTGAAGTATTCATATGAATAGTGAATGAGAATTTAAAGTTAGTATAAGTAAGTATATTCGGTGTTTGTAGTGTGTTAATCAGTCTGTTAGGAGAAAAAAATGTGATGAAAATGTTGCGAAAGTATCCTGTAGGAAACATTAAAGAAACTAATCTGTTATCCTTATGTGAACTGGACTTGGCCTTATTTTTACCATATAATCCAAGAGTCCACCCAACGGTAGACTACGTTATAACAATATAATTGTATTTAAGAATGGAACTTGACAAGACTCCTGAGCTATATCAATCGGAATAGTTCAAGAACACTTCTAAATTCTGCTCTTATTAACCAGTGAAGTGATAGGTTTTCGAAGCAAAGTGATTTAATAGGCATAATTAGGGGTTTGAGTCCGCTCGAACTCAATATTCACTTCTTTGGCAGAAGAATTTATTTCTTTATTGAGCCAAATATAATGTAGGAAATAGGGCCATCTTGATTCTTGACAGCACCTTGGATTTCAGCCTTTATCAATTATAATCATAAGAAAAAATAGTTTAAGATTGAAGTCGAATAAAAAGATTGCTTGAAAACTGAAATCTAAATGGAGGCCTTGGTCATAGGTTTTTACACATAATCGCATGCAGGATCGATTTACGTCCACCTTCCGTCCGCGTTTTTAGTGTTGTTGCGAAGCGAATTTTTCTCTATTTTCGTCTACTATCGATGTTTGTTTGTTTTTATATAAATTTTGGAAATAACAGGGCTAAAGGTTTCTTATTAACTTTGGTTACTTCTGTATACAATTTCTACTGGGGAAAACATGAATTAATGTATTACACGTGTCGTTAGTAAGACGATATGCTTCCCTTAATGCCCAGCGTGGCCCGACATTATGCCCAGTTTGGTTCACCACAATCCACATTAGCTTTTTATGCGACTGTTGCAGGTTGGTGATACTGGAGTGCGACTATTTCTGGTTGGTGACACTGATGGTGATGCGTGTGACACGTTTCTTTAATTTCTTAACTGACACTTGAAGGATACACGCACTATATTTATCACTTCACACACTCATTGTGGTTAACCAGAAAAATACTGTGCTTAATTCTTTTTTTTCCCTCTATCTCTCTCTTTGTGAACTAATCTGTGTACATCCACTCGGAGTAAACACTTCTTTTTTTGTACTATGTTCTGCCAACTAACCCGTTGATCGGGTCAGTACTGAAAAGAAGTTGATCGTAGTATACTGTATATACGGTTCAACCCCAGAAGGATCACACAGAAACTTTGATCAAATTAGTTTTTTTTCTTTTTTTAGCTATCGGTAATATCTGATTTAAGCAAACTAATTGCACAGATTAGAATGATAACATAGTAAGTATTTTAGCTACTCTTCTATACTAGCCTAATTAAGAATATGTAATGCCATGAAGCAAATCGGAGGAAGACGAAAACTTAAAATGAGTAGAATACATTGATTGATTCGTCAGATTCGGTATCGTAGGAAATTTAGTCCTAAGTCTATATCATTATATGTAATGCTAACAACGCAAAATAACCTTCGTAATTGTAAAAAATAAAATAACCATATATATGGTTTTGTATAGGAAATTTCGCGCGTAGCTGTCCCTAATTTTGAATCGGTAAACTAGAGGAAAAGCAGCTAGTCAACAGCATGAGTCGCGTAAGCCACGTACTATTGTTCGATCGAATAATGAGATTTGACTGTCACTGTTATAGCGTACCCACGGCTCCAAAAGTGCGAATGTTTTATTGTGTCGACAGGTTGCGAACCATCAACCTTCGGATCCACAGTCTGATCACGCTAACTATTAGATCAGCCCCGGCCCACACACATACGCACTCGATACTAAATCAGATATTTTTTTTATTGTAATTATCAATGGAATAAAATTACTGAATTTTTCATTGGGTGTTTTTTGTTATCTGACTTTGTTATAACAAGTTGAGTCAAAATGCAAATATTATAATTTCATGTCTACAACAAGGACTCCAAAAAAATAAACAAACTACGCTGGAAATGATGTTTACATTATTTTCTCAAGTTACAAATCTCTATTTTGACTCCATGTCTACTGTAGTACTTATCAATTTAGTGGAGTCAAAATAGGGATTTGTAGCTTAAGAAAATAATGTAATTATTTCCAGCCTAGTTTGTTTACTTTTTTTTTATAGAGGTCCCTAGTTGTAGGCTTGAAAATATGATATTTGCATTTTGCCTCAACTTGTTTCTGTACCTTTTTGACTATTCCTATTCCCATTTTTAATTGTAATTATCTTGTTTCTTAAGTTTCTTTGTCAATTTATGGAGTAAATTTTAAGCTACATACGTGCATATGCAATCAGTTGAATGTTACATGTTTTTCAACAGTTTACTGCTGCATTGAATTTTTTCTCACTCGACCATTATTTACTGAGCCAGGTGGTTTTGTGCCTGAGATTTCGTGTAAACACGCGTTCAACAAACGTCGAGTACAAAGGAAGCCGCTCACAACAACATCGCATATATTATGTACTTATAACCACGTAAGTCGACTTACAGTGAAAAATAATCCACTTTTTAAATTGGTCATAGACATTCGCAGCGTTTGATATACCTTTCTAGGTTTTGGTGCAAAATGCCCAGCCGATTTTGCTGTAGGCTTGTGAAACAAAAACATATGAATAATAATAATAAAATATTAAAATTCTCATAATTTCAGCGAAGTACGAAAATCGGTAGAACAAATCATCACTCACAGGAGTAGAGAAATCTACTATAGTAATCGTCTACTGTTAGAAAACTCACTGAAATAATTGTAGAAAACTACGCAGATACAAAGTACAACATCGAACTCTAGAAACAATTAAGAACAGCACATTCGAGAAATTATGAATTCTCAACGTGGCAGTTTCCAATAAATGCGCTATAAGTTGCACAAATTAATTTACAATTAATGCGCATTAGTAAAACACCGGATTTTTTCAATGGCGGAAAGAAAAGACTTAGAGAAATTCTTCAGAGCGAAAAAAAACAAAAAACGAAGGCGCTTGAATTAATTTTAAAACTGCTCTAGGATAAACTCAATATTGCATTCATTACTATAGTCCAGGTTTCAGTAAAATATTCGTAGCCGTTTTTTCTGTAGCAGCTTGTAAAACTATAAGCAATAATAATAAGGCTGGAGACAGTATTATAAATATACATACTGTTTACTCTAATAAAATGATACCTTTCCGACTAATATAATGGAACTTAAATGGCTTTCCTAGAGCTTATGTTGGTAGCGAAAAGAACTCTCAAGAATCAACTTAAAAGTAGCCCTACAACCTTCGCATGAGTTTGGTTAGTAGTTATACATACATTTTGGCGCAGTATACCTAACCGTTTTTGCTGTAGGCTTCGGTGGTTGAATGGCTTCGAAGAGAAACTTGGCCGGTAGGGTTGAAAAAACTGATAAATGTCTCATTCTCTTTCAAGAACCAACATAAAAATAGTCCTATGATCTGCGCAGGAGTTTTATTTTATTTTTTTTGTTTTAGTTGATTTGCCCAGGTTTGGATAAAATATTCATAGCCGTTTTTTCTGTAGGCTTGTGGAACAAGAATAATAATATATGAAGAACAAATGGAAAATCAATTTTTTGCTATTATCAGTATGTTAGAATTGAGATAGAAGATCTTAAATGTTGTTTCAAGAACATGTCTGCTTTTTAATGATTTTTGCCCGTATGTTGTATTATAATTTTTGTGAAATTCTTGGGCGATCCCAATTATGAAACACTATCGTGGTTCATGATAAACTGATTTATTAATGAAATATTTCACAGCCTTCAACAAATTTGGGATTGAGAACTTAATCATCTTCTCTACACTTTTGTAATATGCCCCCCCCCCCTCCAGTGACACGGCGGCACGTCTGAAGGCTTTTAATGTTAAAAACTGGGTTTTGATAACCGTTGTTGGCACAGCACAGATAGCCCATTGTGTAGCCTTGTGCTTAACCGCAAACAAACTTTTGCATTATAGATATGCGAGTCAATTTTCATGTGATGATGATAAATAATCCAAGCTTTACATTCATTTTAGTTTATGAACTTGACACTGTGTGTCTTACTATACGGTGCAACTACCCCACACTATAAAAAAGTATAAAGCTAGGGTCCATTTCCACATTTAAAAATTGCAGTGTAAACAACAGCTGTTGGCGCTGAAAATGTGAACAAACTTTACCAGCACACGGAAAGCTGGAAGAGCTGAGCAAAAGGCTTTTCTTGCTCGTCACTTTCTCTTCTCTCTCTCTCTCTACCGCCTACTGCCAGAATTACTGGCTCCACGTATGTCGACAAGTATTTTGTGTTCAAGCCAGGTCAGCGTTCGTAACTGTCACGGCGTGCTTGCTACAATGAAGTATGTCAGCTTACAGAAGTGTACATGGCGGAAACACACTGGTCCTTGTTTAAACATTTATTAGTGTGGTGCGTAGAACGACTTGTGTAGGGAAGGAAAGCCTTACGTTCTGAATTTATTATATTACGCATAAGCTCGTTTCACAAGAGTAGGGCCGTTAATATGCAACAGATTTGCTAACAGCTGTAGGTGAGTTTAAGTTTCTACCATCTATTCCTACCTCATCTATACAATCTATCGGTGGAAGGTGAAAAAATATGGCACTTGGTGAAAATGTTGGTATATTGAATACAAGTGAACAGGAGGAATAAAGTATTGTCAGAATTAATTTATCCGTACACATTTGCCAGTATCTATATATGCTAGCCTATATCTATGCTTCGGCCTGGCATGGTCTGGTAGTTTACGTATTCTGTGGGTCGCGGGTTCAAATCCAATCGCAGAATATTTTCGCTCTTTCAGCCTTGGGGGCGTTATAATATCCCGGCCAATCCCACTATTTGATTAGAGTATTCCAAGAGCTTGCAGTGGGTGGTCGTTGACAAATTGTCTTCCCTCTAATCTATTACTTCTAATTTAAGGATGGTTAGCGCAGATAGAATAAATTTTCGCAATATATGAGATAAAATGAATTTAGTACAGCCCTGAACACTAGTTTTATTTCAGTATCTGTTTCCTTAACAGTTTATGACAAGTTCATTTGGCAAGTACCATCTTCTGCGCGGTCTGTAACAATGGTTTCAACTATGCAGATAAAAGTAACAAACACAAAAAAATGATTTTCGTTACCAGTGTATGCAACAGTAGTATCCACTGAATTGTTGAAGCTTTTTGTCAGTGGCGATCTTAGGATGTAGGCGACCTGAGCAGTCGCCTGGAGCGGCATACTGCGGGGGCGACAAATTGAAGGCTAGGAAGAGGGATGATGGTGTGAGCGGGAAGGAGGAATGGTGGGGAGAATAACGCAATCCCTTTGTAGAAAATAATGAAGGAACTTTAATAATTTAAAAAACACCGAATACAGCATTTTAAATGATAAAATACTGACAATTATGACGTATAGTTAGGATTGTCTTGAAGTAAGCTAAAGAAAATATACGTGATGTGGGGGGGGGTATTTTAAATGTTTTATAATAAGTGGCTGTAGGAAACGACGTCAATGGGACATGTTCGTTTTTTGTTGTTGTTTTTTAATTTCAAGATATATGTGTGTGCGCTGAGTTTGGGCATAAATTTTCTAGTCCACATTAAAAGTATAGAAGCCACTGATGTACTAAGTAATGCTAATTTTGTTTCTAATTCAAATCCGATGACGTGTACAGTACTTTGGTTAAAGATTTAAATCCGGCACGACACGCTTGCGATAGCAAGTTGACAGCACGACTTCCTTTAGCATGTTTACAGCGAAACTCTTTAAGCCAAGTAATACGCACTATTTTGAGATCGCATGTTGCCGTGAGTTATTTATCTCCTTTAGTATTTGAGATAAATCTGATTTTAATGATTTAATACCACACGAACTTGTTGTAGAATTGATTTAGATTCTGTTTAAGGCACGAGAAAAACCGCAAGGATTAACTCCAAAGATTCTGTTTAAGACACGAAAAGAAACCGCAAGGTTTAACTCCAAAAGGTATTTCAAAATAAAATAAGTTTTGTATTACAATATTCGTTATGAGTTTATCTGTACTGGGCTTAGTGGTATACAATGGCGTCTAAATTATTGTATGGATTTCACGGACGAACTATACGACTAGCCGAGCGGTTTCCATAAATCTACAACTGGCATGTGTTTACTGTTACAACAGTAATCAACAAACTTCAATATGGCTGTCTTTGGCGTGCTAGCATGCCGTAACTAAAAAATCGTCTACAGATCCTGAACAATAACTTATATGGGAGGCACGAACAGTTCTTAAATTCCCAGAGGGAAAACAATATCCGTGGTTATATCAGAGGGATACGGTGGTCAAAGGATTTGACCCTCTCTTTTAATTTAACATTAATAATTATTTCAATTAAAACGAGGTGCTTTCCTGGCGATAGTGGGAAAATTATTTCTTTCTGAAAGAACAATACTTGTGTCACCTTTCGGTAATGAGGTATCAGGAAGTTCTGCAAAATTTCTGTGCGAATCATATTAAAAGAATGTCGACTTTCACACACACACACACACACACACACACACACACACACACACACACACACACACTTAACCTTGGGACTATTGTGCACATGTTCAATTACAGCGAGATGATCGTTACTACCCTCTTGTGTGAATATTGTGGTGAATGGATGTATGGGGTGTAGCCTAATCACTTAAGATCACATACTCCATTATAATTTTATCTTTCACCTGGTTAAGCATATCTGGGAAAAAAGTACATGTTTAGTTTCGTAATTATCTTTCAGTTATTGTAAGATCTAGTATAATATTTTAATTGCAGCATTTTCTCGCAATGGTATGAACTGTCTGCACTGGCTTGTTCAACTCCCTGCTAGCTTTGTGGACGGATTTCCAGGACCTTCTGATGAATGTATTAGGTATTCAACATTACCCTGGCTTGGACTAGACCTCCCTGCACATTTTTGATGACACAGATAACCAGTATTCTCACTGTTCCTGCTATCTAGGATTAAACTTTGCAAATAGAGATCACAGATAGACACACGCAAGTGTGCACGTGCATGTCTATGTTTGTGTGACTGCCATAGCTCCAAGAGGAAAGAACCTAGAAATCTAAAATTTTGCACCACATAGTAAGTGGACCCTGAGGGTGTGCACCTGGGTATTATTGCTTATCCACGTGCGTGCGCATCTTTTTATGAGTCAAGGTAGAGGAAAACCACATAGAAAGGAATATATGATCGCCATAGCTCCAAGAGCAAAAAACCTAGAAAACTGAAATTTTGCACCCATACTAAGTGGATCT
Source organism: Limulus polyphemus (assembly GCF_000517525.1). Lineage (NCBI taxonomy): Eukaryota > Metazoa > Arthropoda > Merostomata > Xiphosura > Limulidae > Limulus > Limulus polyphemus. The sequence continues at coordinate 124,181 of NW_013666686.1, forward strand.
TGACGGTGTGCACCTGGGTATTACTTTTATTATTCACGTGCATGCAAGTATGCACATCTTTTTAATAAGGCAAGCTAGCAAAAAAACCACATGGAAAAGAAATGGTTCCGTATATAACAACTTCTAATATATGGATAAGCCAGTGCGTTTTGGTAACAATGGGTTACAACAGTGGCTTTTATGGCATGTTGCTTAGCAACAAAAGTATATAGGTTATACTTTTTTGCTCAAATGGGTTCAGAATACACATACTATCAACCTAATAACCCAAGCGACGCCAGGAAACTTCACAAGTATAAAATATATAGTTTAATCATGTAGTATAATTACTATTAACCGTCATAACATACACGAATACCATTATACATTTCTTTGCAATTTTGACTGGTTCAAGAAAATTAAATTGGGTATTATTACTAGAAGATACTGAAGGAGATTATTGAGGAGAGAAGAGTCAATGCCATAAAGGCAAGTGGGAAAATCCTCAATATTATAATAGTAGAAGTAATAGCATTAGACTCATGTTATTTACATTGTGTGCCTGGTGTTGAAAAGTAAATGGTAATTAAAATATATGAAAAATTATACACTATTATTACTATTAATGAAAGTAAAATGTAAAAGTGGTTGCTGCTGGCCTGTCCCCCCCCCCCCTCCCACTGTGGTCAGTGGCTCAGAATTGGAATTAGATGTAATATTACCTGGACTTGTACATTGAGAAATATGCTCTTACAGGACTTCTCAGTTGGAGGGAGAAGAGCCTGTGCTTTGACCAATGCTAAAGTTCTTCTGTAATAGAACAAGTTGTAATTCACTATTACAAGTAAACAGAAGACCTAAGTAAATATTATTACATGTGTAGCAACTGTATGTATCATATATACTCTTCCACTCTTTAATTTGAGAGATGTTAGCTTTATATTGAAGTTTAAGACAGTTATTGGAATGTGATGGAAGAACTCATACCTGTGTGTGAAGCTAGGTGGATAGAACTGTGGTAGAATTTGGCAGTAGAGCTCAAATGATAGTTGGTTCTGGCTTTTATTGTGCATTATTCTCTTCATTGCATTTAATTGCTGTTTCTCTTCCAGGTAATGATAAATGAAAAAACTAACAGACCAGGTATCTGAGCTGATGGTTATAAGTTTGGGACATTTTCTGCTGGTGTAAGAGTCCATGTCTTTGTGAAAATAAATGTTTTTACCTCAGAGGTTGTCTGTAGTTTTGGCTGTAAGTTTTAATTGAACTTGTTAGCCAACCAGCATGTGTTTGTATTTGCATAGCTATGCTCTGTTTATATTTAAGCTCTGTCTGTTCAATTACATTTGCATCTTCAAATCATGAACCTATAATAAAATATTTTAATTGTTCATCATCTGTTTCAACTTTTTTCTACTTGCCCTAGTTGCAATATCTCCTTCTGTCCCTTTCAAGGATAAAATCTGTTGTGTTACTGGTTTAGGGTTGTGTTATTGTTTCATTAAAATCGTATGGTATATTCTTACCAGAATTTCTGAAAGCTTGGTTTTATGGGGTGTATGAATCATGTTAAAATCACATCACAGAATATCACAGTGCATTTGAATAGGCTACTTTATTTTAGTGCTGTGATCAGAAATCTGTGCAGTAGAACAAAAGTAAGAAAAAATCTGGGAAGATCGTACAATAAAAATACTTTGGTTCATCTGAATAATCAATTGTTTTTAAATTTTAATCTCAATTAAGGTAAAAGTAATAACTTCTTGTTTTTCTCAGGACCTACACAAGTAAGCTATGGGTGACACCCATTGGTGCAGTTAGTGTTCTGAGCCCTTCATTTCATTGTATCTGTTTTTTACTGTCTCTGGTGAGTGGAAAATTCAACATGGCCAGATTACATGACACAGAAGTCACCAGCAGTAGGACTTCAGTGTGTCTTCAGTGTACCTTGGATGTAGGTATCCAGCACATTTAATCTTCATTCCTAGTAGAACATGTTGTACCCACAAATCCAGCCATTAAATCTTGTGTTGATCAATTTTATTTGAAGATAATGTCAAAGTAGAAGTGAAGAAGGCTGGGGACCCTCCTGAGTGGAGGAGTAATTACTAAGTTATACCCAAACATAGTTTTGAACAAATCATAGTTGACCTGATGTCTTGTAGCACTGTTTCCTGCCTTGGGGGACCCTCCTGAGTGGAGGAGTAATTACTAAGTTATATCCAAACATAGTTTTGAGCAAATCGGAGTTGACCTGATGTCTTGTAGCACTGTTTCCTGCCTTGCTGCAAACAGTTGAACTGATCTTGAATCTTGTTTAAAAGAACATAGTCATGGCACTACTCCAAAGTATTTGTTACCTTGGAAAGGAAACTGTGTGGAAACTACCATGGAGGGACAGATATTTATACTCTCTACAAGAGGTGGTGAATAAAACCAATATATCTGCCCACATTTAAATGGGTAACAAATTCATTGAATGTGTACCAGGTGATTTCCTGTGACATTACCTAAGAGTTGGAAAGACCCTCAGATAGCTTGTATCTGCAATACTGAGTTTGATGTAGTTAATGGAGAGGAAGGAGTATTGAGCCATGGTCCCACTGTAGCAACAGCCTCGGAAATAGCCAGTTGAACAAACTCTTCAGCAGCCCAGTCTTGTATATCCACATACAATATGCTTCAGTAGAGATGGGTTCTATTGAAAATGGCTTTTCACTTCCTGTCACTCTGGCTAAATCAATATCTTTCTTTGGATGTGGTAATTAGGGTCATGTAGCTCTGGAAATATGAAGTCATGATTGCAACACCAGAGCAAATTAGAAACAGGCTACATGTTGCTCAACTAATTAACGACTAAAGAGGGTTGCAGGAAATACTTGAGAGCTGCACAGCTAGGTTACGTAAACTAACTTGTCCTGTATTGAGTGTGGCTATCAACCTGGGAGGAAATACTAGAAACATTGTATCAAAAATCATGTTGGCTTACTTAGTTAACACTAGTTCAATTGTAGTTTGGAATGTGCCATTGAATGTACAAAAATGTAAAGTATAATTATTGGTGCTTTCAAGAACCACCAGAACTCTTACAGCTTGCAGTGTTACATACACTATCAAATAAGCCATAACTCAGGCCATTAAACACTTTGTTCTAGCAAATAAAGTACTGCACAGAATGAAAGGTATAGTGGATAACATTGGCTTAAGCATGGCAATCTTGTGCAGTTAAGAGGGAGAAAATATAAATCTTGCTAAACGACAAATGATAGTTTGTAAAATGCAGTTTCGTGTACCAGAACTTGCATATTCATAGATTGAAGTCATGCAAGAAGTACAATGTTTTTTTGTCCAAATAATAGTTCACATTTGCTGAGACAATATCTCGAACAAAAAATTACGTGTGGATAATGATGTGTAATTACGGGCAGACGACTATAATTGTGTTGACTAGTTTAGTTCTGGGTATGATGTGTAAAGGTGAAAATCTAGCCAAATTGCTAGCAGTAACATTCGATGTCACTAGAAAATTTAAAAAAAAAAAAAAAAAAAAAAAAAAAAAAGGGTAAGACAATACTGGTGAACGAAAGCCATGATGTGTCATTGATGGTGACAAGTAATCAGTTAAACAATTGCAATGCAATCTTTCATGGAGTGTAAAGGGTAAAGTCAGTGCAGAGGTATAGAAAATATCCTTTCATCGTGGATGGTTGTCACCAATAGTAATAGTATGAAAAGATGCTAGGTTTCTGTGTGGATTTCCAGTATGTGAATATGGTGACACTTTTTATCTTCTTTTTTTCCCTCTCATGCAAATGAATGTCTTGATTTAACTTGTGAGCTACTGTTGACTCAGCATATTACAACTTGCTTCTGTCAAGTCAAACTTGACAATGAGACTATCCAAGACTGCATTATGTATAAGTAATATACCTATCACGTTTAAGTGGCTAAGGGCTAAAGGAATAAGTGTTATAAGGTTTACAGTGGAAATAAAACTAATATATCTTAATGATATATTAATGTTTTGCTGTACATTTCGGACTTACCTCAAAACCTAGAGATAGTATTTCGGAGAATTAAAAAAACAACAACAGGTTTAAGAAAGTGTGTTTAAGTACATTCAGTTAGAATTTCTTAGTTCGTAGAAATGGTATATTAACTAGTCCAGCCAGAATTAAAGCAGTAAAAAACTCGCAACGATGAATTTAGAAGTTTTCGTAATTTTGTATCACATTACCTCTGTTCTGTTGCAAAGTATTTAGAAACAACAGCAATTCTGGATTCATATCAGTTGATGGTAAAAAGCACGAAAAATCATTCGTAACATCAAAGCAAGCTTCACTGAATGCATTGGTGCTAGCTTATTCAAAGCATGATAGGACATTTATATTGGATACAGACGCCAATAATAATAATAATGCCATTGAAGCAGTGTTATCGTAAATACAGGATGGAATAGAGAGGATAATAACTTGTGGAAATCATATCTTAATCTAGTACAGAGAAATATTAGTAGTTGTAACTTTTGTTAAACACCTTGTTAGACATGTATATGGATGAAAGTCCATGTGAGTGGAGACGAGCGATTTTATGAATAGCGATAACACCAGTTAGTACCCGTAAACTAATCGATTCATGTGACGAAAATAATCATCTAATCAAAATTAGTTTTCGATTACTACCGTTTTTTTTTTTTTATTATTCCAACAATCTATTAATCGAATTTCCAATGAATCTATTGTTACGAAAATAATCAACTAATCGAAATTATTTTCGATTATTTACTGTTTTCTGTTATTTCAAATATACAAGTATTCGAAGTATTGCCATTATATTTGTTCTTAAGCACAAACCTACATAAGAGACAGGGGGGGGGGGGAGATGCTTCGTGATTTGTAGGTTTGGTCATGATTCCCATTGGCACTAAATTTACTACTTTTTTGTTATTGCAAAGCTATTAAATCTATGTCATTGTCACTAATTTTGAATTGCTGACTGGACGGAAGGCAACTGTCTGGTAACATCCACCGCCAACTCTCTGGCTACTTAAGCATTAAAATGTAAATTTACTGTTTTTTTTACACCGTGTTATATTTCTCATTTATAACTGCGTAATTATATTCTATAATGTTGTATAAGCGAGAGTAGATCTGGGGGAGGAGCCCAGAGGGTCCAGAAATTATTAACTGTATTCTTTGTTGTATAAACAGTCGCGGTTTTAATGGAGGGTTCATGGGAGCGAACCTACTCACATGTTTTCGGAAATTATAATTAATGTTGTATAATCAAGCGCGGACTTGGAGAAGGGGTCCAAGGGTATCGAACCCTTCAACCTATTTTTTTCAGAAATGAATAACTATTTAATGCTTTATAAGTAAGCACAGATCTACCAGGGCCAAACCCTCTCTATTTTTTTCAGAAATTAATAAAAAGCGGCCAATATTATCTGAGAAAATTAGATGTCAGTGTTTTTATTTGATTGGTATATTAATTACCGTAAGAGCTTTTTTTTTTTTTCTGCTGGAATCTACAGCAATCCTGTTACAGCCTCAGCCAATAACTGATTATTTCTAAACGAATACAAAAAATATAAACTGCAATTAAACGTTGCCATGGTAAATTTTTCGCACCTCGAATTTTAACAGTGTTCGTGTGTTTGTACGCGCTTGCTCTCATTCTAGATTTCAGAGATTTGTTTTTATCAAAGGACATCTTAGGACACCTGCAGCTCTTATAACTTGATTTTTTATTGTTTGGAAATTATAACTTTCGCGAGAAATTTTACTTGTCAGAAGACACAAGTATTAGGCCTATTACAATTAAAACTAATCATTCTTCGCTGGCTTGTAAAAGATGTACACGCCATAATTCAGGAGAAAGATGTTTTAGTATTGTTAATACCGAAAGTGAGCGAAATTGCAAGTGCTATCTATGACTGTATAAATGACGACTTAAAAAAAAGTATTCGTAAAACGTGGAATCATCCAGAATCAGCCACAATATTTTTTTTAAATCAGCCAAAGTAACTGAAAATCACTTAAAATCAACCAAGACATCCAAAATTAGTCTTTATAAAATCAATTTTGTTTTTACATGTCTAAATTTAAAGCAAAGACCAGTAATCGTTACTCAAAAACAAGTTGTATAGTTGCACATTTGTAAAACTCGGGCCTAACGTCCGCGTCCGTCATTGAAATGATAATACATTTGCAGGCGGGATTTTGGGTGAGTGTTAACTTTTAGTAATTTACATTTGGGGGATTCCGTGTTTTACAAGTGTGTGTGTGGGGGGGGGGGGAAGGCAAAAACAACAACAACAAACAAATATAGACTTGGGTGTAGCCTTGTGTGTGTCATATATATTTATAACCCGACTGAGCTACTCATAATAATTTCCTATATTTTCTAATTGAATTTATTACTGAGGTTACTAGTAGTGTGTAGTTACATGTAAAACAAAAGAAAAAAACACACGAAAGTAATATAAATATATCAGTAGGGCTATTAGAGGCCTGGTTGTACTGCCCTTCTCTCTTACAATAACAGTTTCAAATTATATATATATATATATATATATATATAAAGCAAGAATTTCTCTCTATCTTCTGTGGGTCTCGGACACATCTTTAAAGCTAGAAACTCTGGGTGCACATAGAACTTTCTGCGGGAAGTAACATGTACTATGTAGCTGCGGGCCTCAGAAGCTGTTTTGAGGCTGCAAAATCAGACCAAAGCTACCAGTATAGCAATTTTTGGCCAACAGGACGACCAGTTTTGTTTTTTGGTAGTGTGTTCAAGAGGGCTATTATATACGTTTTTTCTCTGTGTGAGGATTTTTTCTAATCATTCTATCCATGATCAATTGTATGTTAAAACGATTTAAAAACTTCATGGAGCCTTCATTTGTGCTCTTTCCCGCCATCTTTCTTCTACACATACATCCCTTCTCTCTAACTTCTATCAACTGAAAAAGGCTGGTGCTTTCTCTAGAACATGCGCGCACACTCCCTCAATTGAATAGGTTTGCTTCAGCCATATATTTTGCTTTGCTTTACAAAAACGTTTGGTATCGGTAAATTTTCATTTATGCTGTATTTCAAAGAGAAGAGAATATATCAATTCTTCAATTAAATGGAACGATAATAAAGCCAGAATATGCCGCAAACGACACTTGACCACACAACAGAAATCAGGACACCAAAAGGTAGGGAATTGTGTTTTGGAAACTTGAAATGTCATACAAAGAACATGAAACTTGCAGGAGCAGTGTACCTGGTTTTGCTTTGATTAAGATAGCTTGAGCTATTTATTTATTGCACATTGATTTTAATCAAAATATTTAGCTAGATAAAGAATTCATTTTGATCTTTTTCTCGATTAATATGGTTGATTTAATCAAAACAACTCGGGATATTTAAAGCCATTTTCATCTGAGAAACGTCGGGTACTGTGCTAGTTTAATATTGTTTTATATATTTGTATGTCTGCGGACTTGCAACTTTCAATACCCGTGGTAGGCAGAGCACAGATAGCCCATTGTGTTGCTTAATTATAGACAAATAAACATCAGTATTTTATTTCCAACTATGAAAGACGTATTGGTGTGATGTATATTATTGATGTTTGTTTTAATGGTGGTAAAGTTTAACTTTTTACAAAATAAAACTTTATTCGAGGTTGTTGCAGGTTTTGTACTATTTTGCATGTATAATACATTTTCATGTACAACAGTTTAAGATGAACAAAATAACTTGTTCCTAAATTATTGTACCTGAAGATAGGATTTTCTACAGCTTTCATATGCACTTTCGCCATAGATTTTAAGACAATTTTATAATTTTAACTCAAATTCTTAAATTGATACTTTGTCATGCACTAATACTTATTTAGAATAATTCAGGAAGGAAAAAAGTTAATATTTTCATTTCTCCACAGCTGCAAAGAGGTTTACCTGCAAACAAATTTTTTAAATAATTTCTTGCTCATTCTATAGATTAACTAAAACGTATCATCCCTTGAAAATATATTATAAATTTCGTGATTTTTTCAAGCGTTTGTCTTGGTTTTTGTACAACGTCATGGTTGAAACCTTACTGTGGTGCCACATCAAGTAGTTTATTAACTTTCTAATAAAACAACTATAAAGAAGTTTAAATATGATTGAATAGAGCAGGAATTAGATTATTACGTATTAATAAGATATATATATATATATATATATATATATAGTT